>NC_134901.1:42941755-43034255 GCF_041734735.1 Babylonia areolata | reverse complement strand
GATACAGGTAACTGTTACACGTCTGTCTGAATGTGTATGTGTGTATGACTGAAACCTGATTGAATGACACAGGAAACAAATGATGCGCGCCCAATGGGAGCCGTCAGTCGGCTCTACCCAGGTGGGCAGTCAGTTGTGTAAATGACCCCGTGTTTGTAAAGTGCTTAGAGCTTGGTCTCTGACCGAGGATAGGCGCTATATAGGTGTACATATCATATGATCATATGACGACGATGACGATAATGATGATGCTGATAATGGTGATGCTGATAATGATGATGATAATGATGTTGATGGTTATTCTTATTTTATGTTGTTGCTCCTAGCGCAGACAGACTGGAAAACAAAACAATACCTAAATTCAATATCCGTGAGTAATGAAGTTTCTTTCAGCCTTAATTATCTTTTTCTGTCTCTCTGTCTCTAGCACGAACGCGCGCGCGCGCGCGCGCGCGCACACACACACACACACACACACACACACACACACACACACACACACACACACACACACACACACACACAGACTGTTGTGAAGCGAAGGAGAGAACGTGTGTATGGTGTGTCGCCAGACAGCAAATGACGGACAAAGGGAGAGGCGAAACTGACCAGTTGCCGACAGCGTCTGTTTGCTCACCTGTTTTGTTGTCACTTTCTGTTTTGCACACACCCTGGATAGACTGTTCCGACTGGATCAGTTTCAATTTCTCAAGGAGGCGTCACTGCGTTCTGACAAATCCATATACGCTACACCACATCTGCTAGGCAGATGCCCGACTGCAGCATAACCCAACGCGCTTGTCAGGCTTTGAGTGCATGATTATATATTTATATACCTATCAAAATGGATTTCATTTTACATTATTTTGTCGGGAGAAAGGGCGAGAGCGGGATTCGAACTCACACCCTCACGGACTCTCTGTATTCCGCCACCTTCTTCCTTAAAGACTGGATCAGCGAATGATTATTGGGTTTGCGAGGATCAGCTAGGCATATTCCTGTGTTGCTGTTGTTCACTGCTAATGTGGTGTAGCGTAGAGCGTAGACACTGCTGTGTGGTGTAGCGTATAGCGTAGACACTGCTGATGTGGTGTAGCGTAGAGCGTAGACACTGCTGATGTGTTGTAGCGTAGAGCGTAGACACTGCTGTGTGGTGTAGCGTATAGCAGACACTGCTGTGTGGTGTAGCGTAGAGCGTAGACACTGCAGATGTGGTGTAGTGTTTTGCGTAGACACTGCTGTGTGGTGTGGCGTAGAGCGTAGACACTGCTGTGTGTTGTAGCGTAGAGCGTAGACACTGCTGTGTGGTGTAGCGTAGAGCGTAGACACTGCTGTGTGTTGTAGCGTAGAGCGTAGACACTGCTGTGTGGTGTAGAGTATAGCGTAGACACTGCTGTGTGGTGTAGCGTAGAGCGTAGACACTGCAGATGTGGTGTAGTGTTTTGCGTAGACACTGCTGTGTGGTGTAACGTAGAGCGTAGACACTGCAGATGTGGTGTAGTGTTTTGCGTAGACACTGCTGTGTGGTGTAGCGTAGAGCGTAGACACTGCTGTGTGTTGTAGCGTAGAGCGTAGACACTGCTGTGTGGTGTAGCGTAGAGCGTAGACACTGCTGTGTGGTGTAGTGTTTTGCGTAGACACTGCTGTGTGGTGTAGTGTTTTGCGTAGACACTGCTTAGTGGTGTAGCGTAGAGCGTAGACACTGCTGTGTGTTGTAGCGTATAGCAGACACTGCTGTGTGGTGTAGCGTAGAGCGTAGACACTGCTGTGTGGTGTAGTGTTTTGCGTAGACACTGCTGTGTGGTGTAGCGTAGAGCGTAGACACTGCAGATGTGGTGTAGCGTAGAGCGTAGACACTGCAGATGTGTTGTAGCGTAGAGCGTAGACACTGCAGAAGTGGTGTAGTGTTTTGCGTAGACACTGCTGTGTGGTGTAGCGTAGAACGTAGACACTGTTGTGTGGTGTAGTGTAGATCGTAGACATTGCAGTTGTGGTGCAGTGCTTTGCGTAGACCTTGCTGATGTCGTGTAGCGAAAAGCGTAGACCTTGCTGAGTGTGTACACCAGTCGGATGGAGGATTTGGAAAAAAAAAAAGAAGAAAAAAAAGACTGCATATATATTGATATTAATTTTTGGCGTGACATATGTCGTGTGCGCGTGCATGTGTGTGTGTGTGTGTGTGTAGCTCCATGGAGTGTGGCAGTAACACAAGTGTCATTGCCCCCCCCCCCGCACCCCCCTCCCCAACCCCCCCCCCCCTCGCCCCCACTTCGTCAACACACCTGCAGGCAGTGTGTTCTTCCCTGTCAGTGACAGCCGGTTCTTCAGCTGTCTGTCTCAGTGCACTGTGTCATCACGGTGTGCACGTGCCGTGTGTCAGCCTCTCTGTCCACCATGTTCCCCCCCCCCCTCTTTCCCTTTCCGCCCACCGTGTTCTTCTGACCCCTGACCCGGGAGAGAGAGAGAGAGGGAGGGAGAGAGAGGGAGAGAGGGAGGGAGACAAGACAAGACAAGACAAGATAAATTCTTTATTTCGAGGATAATAGATAAGCACTGGTGTGCTTTTTTTTTTTTTTTTTTTTTTACATCCAGTCCCCGCCCTGAATAGGGTCTACACAACACAATATTTAATCAAATGAAAGCATGGTGTTAGTAGAGATACATAACAGAGGAAAAAATAGGAGGGGAGAGAGAGAGGGAGGGAGAGAGAGGGAGTGAGCGAAGCATGAAACACGAAGACCAGAAACAAACAACAAACACCGAGGCCACGTGACACAAAACTGACCAGTCGGAAAGGTTCTTTCAAAACTAGTTGACAAGCGTGGCGTAGGGAAGTGAAATGCAACAAAACGGTTGTCAGATGGTGAACGACGTGGTTACTTGTCACAGAATTCGCCCAGCAGTCATTGTGAAGCTTGTTCGTCACCACCAGCGACTGGACACAGGTCTGAAAGTCAGCGGAGGAGCAGTGTCGAGGGAGGCGTGGAAGTAAGTTTACTTCAAGTTGACGACGGGTTGACAGAAAGCCGTTGAAGTCACGTTGTTCATGGCCGGGGGGGCCTGGTTTCGTGAAGTTTTGCCTTGTTAGAGGAGGTGAGTCCTGGCGCCGTGTGTCTGGGTGTGAGGTCCGTCTGGCGTGCTTAGGGGGGCTCCTGACCTCAGTTCAACTGAACCGTGGAGAGAATGTCCAAGGAAGTGGTGTGGAGACCCTCCAGGCGTTCTGACTGTGTGTGTGTGTGTGTGTGTGTGTGTGTGTGTGTGTGTGTGTGTGTGTGTGAGTGTGTGTGTGTGTGAGTGTGTGTGTGTGTGAGTGTGTGTGTGTGAGTGTGTGTGTGTGTGTGCGTGAGTGAGTGTGTGTGTGTGTGTGTGTGTGTGTGTGTGTGTGTGAGTGAGTGAGTGTGTGTGAGTGTGTGCGCGCGCACACATACACACACACAGTGCGCACACACACAGACACACACACACACAAGTTTCAAGTTTCAGTTATCCTTTCACCCCTATTGGAGTATGGAGGATTACTGCAAAATAATGTTTTCATGCCCAGAACAAACATTTCCAAATGCACAACAATGTGACAGAAAAGTTGAGAAAACACATATGGCTTTTAACTCCAAAAGTGCAGTTATGCAACATTTGCAAATCTAATAATCTATCTTACAGCTAAAATGACTTATTTTGCCTCCTTTGAGCATATTACAAAAATTAAAAACCGATTTTGGAGATACATATTTTTAGGGACATAGCTATTTCGTAACTGATCATGATTGGGACATTCCAGTATAAAATGGAACATCCCCAATCACAGACATGTTACAAACCTCATAAAGCCGTAACTCTAGTGGTATGCCTTTGTGTCTCCCTGTTTCTATTTCCAGCTTATGATTACTACTTCGAAATCTGAAGAAGCTGATAACGTAATTATCAGGCATTTGACTTATATATTTTTCTCTACTAAACCCACTTTTGAAATTTCGATAAAACAGACATTTACTACTCGCATCCAGAGCATGTCTCCATAGATTTTGAAAAAAACTATCTCTCAAAGCAGTGTTGACATTCTTGCAGAAAGATTCCCTCTCTAAGAAGAATTGAGCATTCCAAACAGTCATACCCTGTTTCTATTAAATTTGTATGATATAACTCATCCATTTTGAAGAATAAATACCATTTCGATAACACACACACACACACACACACACACACACACACTCACACACACACTCACACACGGCAGTCAGAAAGCTGCAGTGTGAAGTGTGAAACAGTGAGTGTTTCACCGAGGACCCAAGCAGCTCCGCCTTAACTCACTCAGGACGGCCAGTCCTCTCGTCTCCTCTACAGACACCCCCCCCCCTTCCCCCCACCGGATTCCAGTGGGTGTCTGAATGACCCAACCTTTTGCTTCCGTCGTCAGAATTGCGGTATTCTTTGTCAACATTCACCTCTTCAGTGTAGGAGCCTTCCGCTTGTGATATTTTGATGATGCTAATTGCGATGAAACGCTGCAATTGTCGTCTCTTTCGCCGTTCGTATGGAGAGAGTTAAAGCACAGCTCACCGCAACAGCAGTGGTTTTTATCATCAGTCCAGTCAGGACCGTCACAAATTCGACTCATTTTCCTGTAAGCCGCACCTGATAACCCCTGAATCTCGGCCATCCCCCCCCCCCCCCCCCCCCCCCGCCATCCGCCCCCTCACCCCCGCTCCCAAGGGCAAGCACACTGCCGACTGATTCATTCAAGGGAAATAACGAAAGTTTTAGTGGCTTGCTTTCAGTGAGCGTTTCTCTCCCTTCGACAGCAGACTGCAGCAACGTTCACGACCACTGCCAAGAGCACAAAGGTCAATGACATACCCTGTACCGAGGGTCACCATGCGGTCAGTGTGACTGCAACACTTTCCAAACAATCGTCAGCGGCAGTAAAACTGCACAGTCTGGGTTTGGGTTTGAAATGCTGCGTGTTTGTAGTTCTGGTGACTCCACCCCGCCCCCCTACACACACACACACTTTCCCACTCTCTTTATGATATACATTGTCAGCACTTTGGACCCCTCTGCATTATGAACATGCATTCTTGGTCGTCTTGTTGTTCTTATCCTTGTTCTCCTTCATCTTTCTCTTCTTATTCTTATCGTCATCAACATCATCATCATCATCATCATCTTCTTCTTCTTCTTCTTCTTCTTTATCATCATCTTGTTCTTTTTATGATGATGATGATAATGATGATCATGTGCGTGGTGTGACAGACGTGCTATCAGTGCCGCAGTACAATGATGATGATGATGTGTGTGGTGTGACAGACGTGCTGCCAGTGTCACAGTACAGTGATGATGATGATGATGAAGATGATGATGATGATGATGATGATGTGTGTGGTGTGACAGACGTGCTGTCAGTGTCACAGTACAATGATGATGATGATGATGTGTGTGGTGTGACAGACGTGCTGCCAGTGTCACAGTACGATGATGATGATGATGATGATGTGTGTGGTGTGACAGACGTGCTGTCAGTGTCACAGTACAATGATGATGATGATGATGATGATGTGTGTGGTGTGACAGACGTGCTGTCAGTGTCACAGTACAATGATGATGATGATGATGTGTGTGGTGTGACAGACGTGCTGCCAGTGTCACAGTACAATGATGATGATGATGATGATGATGATGTGTGTGGTGTGACAGACGTGCTGTCAGTGTCACAGTACACTGATGATGATGATGATGATGACGTGTGTGGTGTGACAGACGTGCTGTTAGTGTCACAGTACAATGATGATGATGATGATGATGATGATGATGTGTGTGGTGTGACAGACGTGCTGTCAGTGTCACAGTACAATGATGATGATGATGATGATGATGATGATGTGTGTGGTGTGACAGACGTGCTGTCAGTGTCACAGTACAATGATGATGATGATGATGATGATGTGTGTGGTGTGACAGACGTGCTGCCAGGTTCACAGTACACTGATGATGACGATGATGATGTGTGTGGTGTGACAGACGTTCTGTCAGTGTCACAGTACAATGATGATGATGATGTGTGTGGTGTGACAGACGTGCTGCCAGTGCCACAGTACAATGATGATGATGATGTGTGTGGTGTGACAGACGTTCTGTCAGTGTCACAGTACAATGATGATGATGATGATGATGTGTGTGGTGTGACAGACGTGCTGCCATTGTCGCAGTACAATGATGATGATCATGATGATGATGATGTGTGTAGTGTGACAGACGTGCTGCCAGTGTCGCAGTACAATGATGATGATGATGATGTGTGTGGTGTGACAGACGTTCTGTCAGTGTCACAGTACAATGATGATGATGATGATGATGATGTGTGTGGTGTGACAGACGTGCTGTCAGTGTCACAGTACACTGATGATGATGATGATGATGTGTGTGGTGTGACAGACGTGCTGCCAGTGCCACAGTACAATGATGATGATGATGTGTGTGGTGTGACAGACGTGCTGCCAGTGCCACAGTACAATGATGATGATGATGTGTGTGGTGTGACAGACGTTCTGTCAGTGTCACAGTACAATGATGATGATGATGACGTGTGTGGTGTGACAGACGTGCTGCCATTGTCGCAGTACAATGATGATGATCATGATGATGATGATGTGTGTAGTGTGACAGACGTGCTGCCAGTGTCGCAGTACAATGATGATGACGATGATGATGTGTGTAGTGTGACAGACGTTCTGTCAGTGTCACAGTACAATGATGATGATGATGATGATGATGTGTGTGGTGTGACAGACGTGCTGCCAGTGCCACAGAACAATGATGATAATGATGATGATGATGTGTGTGGTGTGACAGACGTGCTGCCAGTGTCACAGTACAATGATGATGATGATGATGATGTGTGTGGTGTGACAGACGTGCTGCCAGTGTCACAGTACAATGATGATGATGATGATGATGATGATGATGTGTGTGGTGTGACAGACGTGCTGTCAGTGTCACAGTACAATGATGATGGTGTGTGTGGTGTGACAGACGTGCTGTCAGTGTCACAGTACAATGATGATGATGATGATGTGTGGTGTGACAGACGTGCTGTCAGTGTCACAGTACAATGATGATGATGATGTGTGTGGTGTGACAGACGTGCTGTCAGTGTCACAGTACAATGATGATGATGATGATGTGTGTGGTGTGACAGACGTGCTGTCAGTGTCACAGTACAATGATGATGATGATGATGATGTGTGTGGTGTGACAGACGTTCTGCCAGTGTCACAGTACACTGATGATGACGATGATGATGTGTGTGGTGTGACAGACGTTCTGCCAGTGTCACAGTACAATGATGATGATGATGATGATGATGATGTGTGTGTGGTGTGACAGACGTGCTGCCATTGCCACAGTACAATGATGATGATGATGATGATGTGTGTGTGGTGTGACAGACGTTCTGCCAGTGTCGCAGTACAATGATGATGATGATGATGATGTGTGTGGTGCGACAGACGTGCTGCCAGTGTCACAGAACAATGATGATGATGATGATGTGTGTGGTGTGACAGACGTGCTGTCAGTGCCACAGAACAATGATGATGATGATGATGATGATGTGTGTGGTATGACAGACGTACTGCCAGTGCCGCAGTACAAGATGCAGGATGGAGAGGGAGGACAGCCACCGTGTCTGTGTGGGGGGACACACTGCACTGCACTGCACTGCACTGCACTGCACACCCTCCTCTGCCACGGTCAGTGTGTGTGTATGTGTGTGTGTGTCTTTGTCTGTGTCTGTTTGTGTCTGTGTGTGTGTGTGTGTGTGTGTGTGTGTGTGTGTGTGTGTGTGTGTGTGCGTGTGTGTGTGTGTGTGTGTGTGTGTGTGTGTGTGTGTGTGTGTGTGTGTGTGTGTGTGTGTGTGTGTGTGTGTTTGCGTGTGTGTATCTGTGTGTCTGTGTCTGTGAGTGTGTGTGTGGACATGATAGGCTGCATGTTTTCAGATCAGGCATTGCAATTACTGTACTCCCACCTCTCTCTCTCTCTCTCTCTCTCTCTCTCTCTGTCTCTCTCTCTCTCTCTTAAAATTACATACAACCACACGATCCTTTTTGAGGAGACTTCAGTTACTTTTGATATGAATGTCTTGGTTTTACTTTAACAAAGCCCCACCCCATCTCTCTCTCTCTCTCTGAACTAAAAGTAAATCAGCGTTATCGTGATGTTTTGAAAAACTGCCCATGTGGTGGTAGAATAGAGAATGAACTACATGTACTAACAGCCTGTCCATTATATAATGATGTTAGAAAGAAATATTTGCTCAAGCATATGCAAAATATTAAGAAATCTGTCATTATCATTTCTGCTGCAAAACGAAAGTTGTAATGTGACCAGAGATGTTGCAATGTTTGTTTTTTTATGCATTAAGACTGAGGGAAGAGCACTTTCAGCCCTAAACAGAAATATCAGCCTTGTGCTTTTCATTTGGTTTGCTTGTTCTCAGTGAGCTCACTGTGTATTAAGTGGATTGGTTTCGTTCTTCCTATTTTATGTCAGTTAAGCTGTGTGTGCAACACGTGCACCCAAAATGTATACAGGTCGGTGACCTTACATTAAAATTTTTGCGTTCTTGCGTTCTCTCTCTCTCTCTCTCTCTCTCTCTCTCTCTCTAACGTCGTGGGTTTCTGTTCACAATTGAAAATGTGTAATCAACAGTTGGATTTCTTTGCAAGACTGCAAACAGTGTTCAACTTAGAAACTTCTTAACATGTATTGGAATGTGATAGAATACAGGTGCCGGCTTATTTTAAACAAACAAATATTTTCAGATTCGAATCAAGTTGGTACATTTTTTTTTTCCTCAGAGGGTCTACTTTTCTAATAGTCAAACGGCCTTTCTTCATTATTTCTTAAAAGGATTTTTTCGCTGTTTTAGAGGAGCTTACTTTTCCTTGAGTTTTATTTCACCTGCTTAATTTTTATCGTTCAACCACGTGTATTTCTCCATTACAATGGGAAATTATTGACAGCTTAGTCTTTTGTGAAGGACTACGACTCTCAAGCTAGGAGGCAAGATTGCACTGGCTCTTAATGCTGCAGCTTGGTGCAGATTGGCCTTTGGGAACTATCCCAACGCCTACTCTCCTAAAAACCCTTTTGACCGAGAGAGTGGGGGTGGGTGTAACTTGGGTAAGACACACTCCACCATAATTGTAGACCAGATCTTCGGGACAGCAGTTGCCTCCTGTGCTGTTCTGGTGGTCCTAGGCGGACTGGACTCTCATACATAGATCCATGTTACCACCAGCACGTCCACCTCCGACCTGCCATACAGCACTCCCCATACATTCCTCCATACAGCACTTCCTCCACGTAACCACCTCCCCCCTCACCCACACATGCAACCGTTTTCCATTCAACCAACCGGCGCGTAGCCACCCTCCCCTCCTTTTCACGCCCCTCCCCCTCCCCTAATACACCCCCTCCCTCCCCTAATACACCCCCTCCCTCCCCTAATACACCCCCTCCCTCCCCTAATACACCCCCTCCCTTCCCTAATACACCCCTCCCTCCCCTAATACACCCCTCCCTCCCCTAATACACCCCTTCCCTAAAACACCCCTCCCTCCCCTAATACACCGCCTCCCTCCATACCACACCACGTTGGCAACAGGTGTGTCAGCACAGTGCAGTGCCAACACTGTTTTGTGTTTGGTTTGGTTGAGCAAGACCACAACTTCCCGTCAGTCATGACATCTGATCTGTAATCTTGTGAATTCGTTGAGTTTTACCTGAGAGAGAGAGAGAGAGAGAGAGAGAGAGAGAGAGAGGGACATTTTCAGCTTTAGCGTGGACCATTTCTGCTTGAGAGACCAATGACCAACTTAACGTAGAGACTGCTTGATAAGGAATGTTTCAACTCACTCAGTACGGCCAGTCCTCTCTTCTCCTCTACACAGACCCCTCGGATGTCCAGTGGGTGTCTGAATGACCGAACCTTTAGCTTCCGTCATCAGAATTGTGGTATTCTTTGTCAACATTCACCTCTTCAGTATAAGAGCCTTCCGCTTGCAATATTTGATGATGGTAATCGGGGTGAAACGCTCTTAACGTCGTCTCTTTCGCCGTTCGTATGGAGTGAGTTAAAGTGTGTTTCAAGTGTGCTTTAAAGTGTGCACTAAGCACGTGAGTGTGGCTGTGAGGGGGTGAGACAGGCAGTGCACTGCAGTCCCTGTCAGTGATCCGCCCCCACACACACCTCAGGTGACCATCCACTGGTCTTCCCCCAGACCCAACCTCAAGTCGGTCAGATTGTAGTTATACAGAGCCGAAGAAACCACTAACGCGATCTGAATAAATAAGTGCTCATAAGGCCATGTGATATCCCTTCCCTAACTCTCAGACGACTGGTGGTGTAGCGTATATGGATCAGTCCGCGTACTACACTTCCTTGAAACGGAAACAGTCGGGCGCTCGGTGAGAAGGTTTGGTTAATTCCTTGATGTGACCAACAGACGGTGCATGTGAACGTGGGTTATTTTGTGTTGTGTCTGCGTGTGGCTGAATGCCAGACACATCTTCATGACTCCCGCTGATTCCCAACTGCGAGCTAGCTATCCAGCAAACTGCGCACCAGTCTGTTCTCAGCTTCACAGCGCTGGGAGACGTGACTGTGAAGATATGCCGGTGCAGCTGGCTAATCGTGTTCCCTTTGTTATTGTTGTTGTTGTTTTACCCCGTGGTCTCAGCCAGATTCACCACGGGTCTGTGGAGACTAGCCTGGATTGACTCCTGGGGGTAAACGTCAGCTAGTCAGACCTGACCACCCCCATTTGGGTTTACCCCCTACAGGGATCAGTAAAGACCAGCCTAGAACCCCCACCCCTTTCGATAGCTTTATTTCACAAATTCACCTATAGTAAAGTGGTCATTTCCAACTGGGGATTTTGATTTGTTGGATTTTAGGGAGGAAGGTGGCTGAATGGTTAAGACGCTTATCGGCTGATCCAGTGTTCGTGAGGGCCTGGGTTCTTCTTCTTCTTCTGCGTTCACTTGTATGCACACGAGTGGGCTTTTACGTGTATGACCGTTTTTACCCCGCCATGTAGGCAGCCATAATCCGTTTTCGGGGTGTGCATGCTGGGTATGTTCTTGTTTCCATAACCCACCGAACGCTGATATGGATTATAGGATCTTTAACGTGCCGTATTTGATCTTCTGCTTGCGTATACACACGAAGGGGGTTCAGGCACTAGCAGGTCTGCATATATGTTGACCTGGGAGATCGTAAAAATCTCCACCCTTTACCCACCAGGCGCCGTCACCGTGATGCGAACCCGGGACCCTCAGATTGAAAGTCCAACGCTTTAACCATTCGGCTATTGCGCCCGTCGGGCCTGGGTTCGATTCCCGCTCTCGCACTTCCTCCCAGGTTTGACTGGAAAATCAAACTGAGTGTCTGGCCATTCGGATGAGACGATAAAGCAAGGTTCCTATGTGCAGCACGCATTTGGTGCACTGGCAAAGAACCCGTGGCAATAAAAGTGTTTCCTCTGGCAATATTCTGTTGAAAAAAACAAAATCCACTCTGATAGGTATACAAATATAATAAGCATGCACTCAAGTCCTGACAAAGCGCGTTGGGTGATGATGCTGCATGCCGGTCGAGCATTTGCGTGGTAGGTGTGTTGTAGCGTATATGTATTTGTCCGAACACAGTGACACCCCCCACCCCCGCCCCCCTTGAGAAACTGACACTGGAACAGACCCCAGGGTCAGTGGATGTCAGTGCAGAGTGACTTGGGATTGAAAGCCGGCAGGGCATAGACTGGTAGAATGAGGCTGTGTACTGAGGATTGCCTTGCTTAAACACCAACTTACATTTTTTGCTTTGATTTTTCAGTGTGCGAAAACATTTTAAAACCCGTCATACGACAACCAGCTAAAGCATTAATGCACGTCGTGTAGGGTCAGGATTCACATCGGAAGAAAAAAACATGATGGATGTTCCCATTTATATTTGAAGCAGTATAGAGCAGCCACTGATGGATCATCATCATCATCATCATCATCATCATCATCGACGGGCGCAATAGCCGCGTGGTTAAAGCGTTGGACTGTCAATCTGAGGGTCCCGGGTTCGAATCACGGTGACGGCGCCTGGTGGGTAAAGGGTGGAGATTTTTACGATCTCCCAGGTCAACATATGTGCAGACCTGCTAGTGCCTAAGCCCCCTTCGTGTGTATATGCAAGCAGAAGATCAAATACGCACGTTAAAGATCCTATAATCCATGTCAGCGTTCGGTGGGTTATGGAAACCAGAACATACCCAGCATGCACACGAGTTCAGGCAGACAGGGGAAGTTCAGGCAGACAGGGGAGTTCAGGCAGAGACAGGGGACAGGGGAGTTCAGGCAGAGACAGGGGACAGGGGAGTTCAGGCAGAGACAGGGGAGTTCAGGCAGACAGGGGAAGTTCAGGCAGACAGGGGAGTTCAGGCAGAGACAGGGGAGTTCAGGCAGAGACAGGGGACAGGGGAGTTCAGGCAGAGACAGGGGACAGGGGAGTTCAGGCAGAGACAGGACAGGGGAGTTCAGGCAGAGACAGGACAGGGGAGTTCAGGCAGAGACAGGGGAGGTCAGGCAGAGACAGGGGAGTTCAGGCAGAGACAGGGGACAGGGGAGTTCAGGCAGAGACAGGGGACAGGGGAGTTCAGGCAGAGACAGGGGACAGGGGAGTTCAGGCAGAGACAGGACAGGGGAGTTCAGGCAGACAGGGGAGTTCAGGCAGAGACAGGGGAGTTCAGGCAGAGACAGGGGACAGGGGAGTTCAGGCAGACAGGGGAGTTCAGGCAGAGACAGGGGACAGGGGAGTTCAGGCAGAGACAGGGGACAGGGGAGTTCAGGCAGACAGGGGACAGGGGAGTTCAGGCAGACAGGGGAGTTCAGGCAGACAGGGGAGGTCAGGCAGAGACAGGGGACAGGGGAGTTCAGGCAGAGACAGGGGACAGGGGAGTTCAGGGCAGAGACAGGGGACAGGGGAGGTCAGGCAGAGATAGGGGAGGTCAGGCAGAGACAGGGGACAGGGGAGGTCAGGCAGAGACAGGGGACAGGGGAGGTCAGGCAGACAGGGGAGGTCAGGCAGAGACAGGGGACAGGGGAGGTCAGGCAGAGACAGGGGACAGGGGAGGTCAGGCAGAGACAGGGGACAGGGGAGTTCAGGCAGACAGGGGAGTTCAGGCAGAGACAGGGGACGGAGGAGGTCAGGCAGAGACAGGGGAGGTCAGGCAGAGATAGGGGAGGTCAGGCAGAGATAGGGGAGGTCAGGCAGAGACAGGACAGGGGAGTTCAGGCAGACACAGGGGACAGGGGAGTTCAGGCAGACACAGGGGAGTTCATGTAAAGACAGGACAGAGGAGTTCAGGCAGAGACAGGACAGGGGAGTTCAGGCAGAGACAGGGGACAGAGGAGTTCAGGCAGACACAGGGGATAGGGGAGTTCAGCCAGAGACAGGGAAGGTCAGGCAGAGACGGGACAGGGGAGTTCAGGCAGACACGGGGGACGGGGGAGTTCAGGCAGACACAGGGGACGGGGGAGTTCAGGCAGAGACAGGGGACGGGGGAGTTCAGGCAGTTCAGGCAGAGACAGGGGAGGTCAGGCAGAGACAGGGGACAGGGGAGTTCAGGCAGACAGGGGAGGTCAGGCAGAGACAGGGGAGGTCAGGCAGAGATAGTGGGAATGTGCACGGAATGAGTGAATGAACACCACCACCACCACCATTTCCAGTGTTTTCCAACATTGGTGCAGTAAAATATCTTCGTCTTTTGGTTTTGGAACCCTCATACCCTCCCCTCCCCCTCCCTCCTTTTTTTTTTTCCAGTCGTCTGCTGCGCGCCTCATAAATCTCCGAGTCAGTTGTGCGGCAACATCAGTGAATCAGACACCCTGATCATATTTCTCTCTACTCCGGCACCTGGCGTGGATCTCATCCGCTGATCCACAACACAAGCAACAAAGTGAGACTTTATAACCTCCCTCCCCAGCCTCTCTCTCTCTCTCTCTCTCTCTCTCTCTCTCACTCTCTCTCTCTCTCTCTCTCTCACACACACACACTCACACACACACACACACACACAACACACACACAACACACATACACACGCCCACCCAATCTCGCACACCCCTTCTCTACCCCTTTAAAGTTTGAATCAGCGGAATATTGGTTTGGGTTTTTTTTCTCTTTACATTTTTTTGGAAGCAGATGTTGTGAGAGATCAGTGCCCAGCTGTCTGAGAGACCAGCACAGGGATACAGCTCTGAGAGACCAGCACGGGAATACAGCTGTGATAGACCAGCACAAGGATACAGCTGTGAGAGACCAGCACAGGGATACAGCTGTCAGAGACCAGCACAGGGATACAGCTGTCAAAGACCAGCACAGGGATACAGCTGTGAGAGACCAGCACAGGAATACAGCTGTCAGAGACCAGCACAGGGATACAGCTGTGAGAGACCAGCACGGGAATACAGCTGTCAGAGACCAGCACGGGAATACAGCTGTGAGAGACCATCTCAGGGATACAGCTCTGAGAGACCAGCACGGGAATACAGCTCTGAGACCAGCACAGGGATATAGCTGTCACAGACTAGCACAGGGATACAGCTTTCAGAGACCAGTACAGGGATATAGCCGTGAGAGACTAGTACATGGATACAGCTGTCAGAGACCAGCACGGGAATACAGTTCTGAGAGACCAGCACAGGGATACAGCTCTGAGATACCAGCACGGGAATATATCTGTCAGAGACCAGCACAGGGATACAGCTGTCATAGACCAGCCCAGGGATACAGCTGTGAGAGACCAGCACAGGGATACAGCTGTGAGATACCAGCACAGGGACACAGCTGTGAGATACCAGCACAGGGATACAGCTGTGAGAGACCAGCACAGGGATACAGCTGTGAGAGACCAGCACAGGGATACAGCTGTCAGAGACTAGTACATGGATACAGCTGTGAGAGACCAGCACAGGGATACAGCTGTGAGAGACCAGCACAGGGATACAGCTGTCAGAGACTAGTACATGGATACAGCTGTCACAGACCAGCACAGGGATACAGCTGTCACAGACCAGCACAGGGATACGGCTGTCAGAGACCAGCACAGGGATACAGCTGTCACAGACCAGCACAGAGATACAGCTGTGAGAGACCAGCACAGTGATACAGTTCTGAGTGACCAGCACAGGGATACAGTTCTGAGAGACCAGCACAGGGATACAGCTCTGAGGGACCAGCACAGGAATACAGCTCTGAGAGACCAGCACAGGAATACAGCTCTGAGAGACCAGCACAAGGATACAGCTCTGAGAGACTAGCGCAGGGATACAGCTCTGAGAGACCAGCGCAGGGATACAGCTGTGAGAGACCAGCACAAGAATACAGCTCTGAGAGACCAGCACAAGGATACAGCTCTGAGAGACTAGCGCAGGGATACAGCTGTCACAGACCAGCACAGGGATACAGCTCTGAGAGACCAGCACGGGAATACAGCTGTGAGAGACCAGCACAGGGATACAGCTGTGAGAGACTAGCACAGGGATACAGCTGTGAGAGACCAGCACAGGGATACAGCTGTGAGAGATCAGCACAGGGATGCAGCTGTCAGAGACCAGCACAGGGATACAGCTGTGAGAGACCAGCACAGGTATACAGCTGTGAGAGATCAGCACAGGGATACAGCTGTGAGAGACCAGCACAGGGATACAGCTGTGAGAGACCAGCACGGGAATACAGTTCTGAGAGACCAGCACAGGAATACAGCTGTGAGAGACCAGCACAGGGATACAGCTGTGAGAGACCAGCACAAGGATACAGCTCTGAGAGACTAGCGCAGGGATACAGCTGTCACAGACCAGCACAGGAATACAGCTGTGAGAGACCAGCACAGGGATACAGCTGTGAGAGACCAGCACAAGGATACAGCTCTGAGAGACTAGCGCAGGGATACAGCTGTCACAGACCAGCACAGGGATACAGCTGTGAGAGACCAGTACAGGGATACAGCTGTGAGAGACCAGCACAGGGATACAGCTGTGAGAGACCAGTACAGGGATATAGCTGTCACAAACCAGCACATGGATACAGCTGTGGGGAAAGTCGTGCCCCAACAGTGACGGAAAGTCAGTGGTTGCAATGTTTAAGGTGCTGTTTCCCTTTACGGTTATTGGGACAGTGAATTCCAGTCCACTGTGTCCAGGGCTAGGCAAACGATGGCAGGGCCCATTCCTCCTCTCCAGCCGTGTTAACCATCTCCCCGACCGAAGTCGGGAAACGCTTTTACGCATGGGGTTGAGAAAGGACAATCGACATACAGTACCTTTTCAAAGGACACAGCATCATGCCTGAACAGGACCTCGAACCCTAATCACTGGTGGACACTGATGACTGGTGGACCCTGATGAACCCTGATGACTGGTGGACCCTGATCACTTGTGGACACTGGTGAACCCTGATCACTTGTGGACACTGGTGAACCCTGATCACTTGTGGACACTGGTGAACCCTGATCACTTGTGGACACTGGTGAACCCTGATGACTGACGGACCCTGATGACTGGTGGACTCTGATGATTGGTGGACCCTGATGAACCCTGATGACTGGTGGACCCTGATGATTGGTGGACCCTGATGATTGGTGGACCCTGATGAACCCTGATGATTGGTGGACTCTGATGATTGGTGGACTCTGATGATTGGTGGACCCTGATGATTGGTGGACCCTGATGACTGGTGGACCCTGATGATTGGTGGACTCTGATGATTGGTGGACCCTGATGAACCCTGATGACTGGTGGACCCTGATGATTGGTGGACCCTGATGAACCCTGATGACTGGTGGACCCTGATGATTGGTGGACTCTGATGATTGGTGAACCCTGATGATTGGTGGACCCTGATGAACCCTGATGATTGGTGGACTCTGATGATTGGTGGACTCTGATGATTGGTGGACCCTGATGAACCCTGATGACTGGTGGACCCTGATGATTGGTGGACCCTGATGAACCCTGATGACTGGTGGACCCTGATGATTGGTGGACCCTGATGAACCCTGATGATTGGTGGACTCTGATGATTGGTGGACCCTGATGAACCCTGATGATTGGTGGACTCTGATGATTGGTGGACTCTGATGAACCCTGATGACTGGTGAACCCTGATGAACCCTGATGACTGGTGAACCCTGATGACTTGTGAACCCTGATGAACCCTGATCACTGGTGGACCCTGGGTCACTAATCCACCGCCCGGTTCTGCCACGGCGCCTTCCTGAAATGGACACAGCTTTCAGGAAAGTCGTACTTCAATAGTCTGGCAGTGAGAAAGTGCCACTGTGTGAATCGGACGAAAACAGTCGTGTCCGTCATGCTCTGGCAACGAACGTTTGTGCCGACATCTTCAGCAACAACAGACAGCCATGCGTGGCGAAGACCGGACCCTGGTGGTCAGCCTGAGGAAGGAAAGACGATTCGGCAACAGAAACACAGACTGCACACTGCTTTATTGTTTCAACCGTATGACAAATTCATGTCTGTTGAATGTTACATAAAAAAATGTTCGAAAATCACCGTCAGAAGACATCAATAGATTAGATATGCATAAGAGACATAAGATTCTTTAATGTTATACTGGCATAAACGTTATACAAAAATACCACACATGCAGTAATCAAAGTAAGACAAAATGTACACAACAAAACTGGGTATGACTGCCATTTGGCTGGGCTCAAAACGGCCACACAACAGGGTATGACTGCCATTTGGCTGGGCTAAAAACAGCCACACAACAGGGTATGACTGCCATTTGGCTGGGCTAAAAACAGCCACACAACAGGGTATGACTGCCATTTGGCTGGGCTCAAAACGGCCACACAACAGGGTTTGACTGCCATTTGGCTGGGCTAAAAACAGCCACACAACAAAACTTGGTATGACTGCCATTTGGCTGGGCTGAAAACAGCCACACAACAGGGTATGACTGCCATTTGGCTGGGCTCAAAATGGCCACACCACAAAACTGGATATGACTGCCATTTGGCTGGGCTCAAAACGGCCACACAACTGGATATGACTGCCATTTGGCGGGGCTCAAAACGGCCACACAACTGGGTATAACTGCCATTTGGCGGGGCTTAAAACAGCCACACAACTGGGTATAACTGCCATTTGGCGGGGCTGAAAACAGCCACACACGAAAAAGCCAACTCTTGTGTACAAGTAAACGTGGAGTCGCAGCCCACGAACGAACAGTAATAATAAGAACACACACACAGACAGACACACACACAACACACACACACACACACACAACACACACACACACACACACACACAAACACACACACAGTCAGGCACGTGCAGTTCGGAAAGCTGCCTGCACTTGGCGGCCTGATCCAGTTTCCTCGTGGTTGTCGTTCCTTGCTCAGACGTAACGCGGAACCCACAGCTGTAGTGACGGTGATATCATCTGCCCCGCGCTGTTTGTGGAGCTGTCACCACTTTGTAATGCGGCCCGCTTGAAAGCCAGGGACCACGCGTTCCAGTCCTGTGTACAGACCGAAATTTATCCGTTCCCTTAACAAGACTATGATCGGTTGTCTGTTTGCTAGTCGTTTGGATGACAATATAAACCCGAGTACAGCACGTCAGTACTTGCCGCTCGCAAAAAGAGCCCATGGCAACAAAAGTGTTGTCCCTGGCAAAGTTCTGTATAAAACTGCACATTGACAGTAGCACGAAAACACATGCAGACCAAAAAAAGTAAAGAAAAGAAGAAATGTGGTGCTGCTACTCCCCCGGGAAGGAGCAGCCAGAAATTCACACAGAGAAAAATGTTGTGACAAAAAGCAATACAATACAATACAATACAATACAGTCAATCACTCACTCACTCACTCATTCCCTCGACCCCTGGGGTCGTTGGGGGGACATGAGGAAGATGTCATAGCTCGCCACGCCGTTCTGTTGGCAGCTGTCGTGAGGAGATCTGGCATCGTCATTTTGGTCCATTCCTTGACGTTGTCGGACCAGCTCTTTCTCTGCCGCCCCCGTCTGCACCCTCCCTCTACAGTCCCTTGCAGGATGGTTTTGGAGAGGGTGTTATGTCGTATGACGTTACCAAACCATGCCATCTTCCGTCGTTTGACAGTCGCCAGCAGTGGTTCTTGGGGCCCAACAATACAATACAATAAAACCGCGACTGTTTTCGTGCAAATGAAGCCACCGCTTTGTGTCAATGCACGTTACACACGTCAGTAGCAGTGGTGAACGGACTGTGAAGATTTCTGACATACAACTTGGAGTGATGGCCTGGAGGTAACGCGTCCGCCTTGGAAGCGAGAGAATCTGAACGCGCTGGTTCGAATCACGGCTCAGCCGCCGATATTTTCTCCCCCTCCACTAGACCTAGTGGTGGTCTGTACGCTAGTCATTCGGATGAGACGATAAACCGAGGTCCCGTGTGCAACATGCACTTAGTGCACGTAAAAGAACCCACGGCAACAAAAGGGTTGTCCCTGGCAAAATGCTGTAGAAAAATCCACTTCGATAGGAAAAGCAAATAAAACTGCACGCAGGGAAAAAAAAAAAAAAAAAGGTGGCGCTGTAGTATAGCGACGCGCTCTCCCTAGGGAGAGCAGCCCGAATTTCACACAGAGAAATCTGTTGTGAAAAAAAAAAAAAAAAAGAAAAAGAAATACAAATACGGAAATACTTCATTGTACTTCGTCCTTTCCTCTCCCCTCTCCTCTTCTCTCTCTCTCTCCTCCTGTCTCTCCCCTCTTCTCTCTCTCCTCGTGTCTCGCTTCTCATTCCTGTCCAGAGGAGCAGTATCCAAGACACCCGGCGATCAATGCAGTTATAAAGAGGGGGCGGGGAACGGCAAGGTGAAGGGTTCACCTCAACCACAGCTGGTGTTTTCAAAACTGGGTGAGGGGGTAAGGTTGGGGGGGGGGAGGAGGGGGCGTAGATTGTACGTTCTCTGGCAGGGGAAGAGAAAGAAAGTAAGAGAAAATGATAATATATAGGCAGTGCATTAGCTCCCAAAGAGCCGGGGAGAGAGAGAGACAGAGAGAGACAGAGAGAGAGACACAGAAAGAGAGACAGAGAGAGGGGAGAGAGACAGAAACAGATTGGACATACATGCTCAGGCATGAGCAAAGTATATCCACAAACGTTTCAGAATTTAGTCATGATTTGATCATGTGAATAAACAGCTCTTATTGTCGTGCGCGCACACACACACACACACACACACACACACACACACACACACACACACACACACACACACACACACAGAGGAATCAAAGACAACAGAGACGCGTGCGCCCGCGTGCATGTGTGTGTGTGTGTGTGCGTGCGTGCGTGCTGGCGCATTCTTTTGTGTGTGTGTGTGTGTGCGCAGCGCGAGCAGACATGCAAGCGTCGAATACCTTGGTGCCTGCATCCCCCCCTCTCGCCCCCCCCCAACCCCCCTCCTCCCTTGGCGAAAGAGCGTGCATGCATGCATTGTGATGTCTCGTTCATCACCAGTCAGGCCTGTCTGATACTGCCAGGATGCGAGGCCTCCAGCATGACACCACACCTCCAGCATGGCGGCTTGTGCGCTAATTCTTGCTTTCACAAGCCGAGCATCGCCCCCTTCCCCCTCCCCCCCCCCCTCCTCTTTTTTCCCCCAGTGTGTTTTACGGGTGGCGGTGTGTGTGGGTGGTCTCCATGGCGCTGGGTGCCGGTGCCGGGGCTGACATGGTCGATGCAGCAACAAACAGGGAGAGGCAGTTGTGTTGTTTCTACGCCTGGCCTTCTGTTCGGGTGGTGCTCGTTAAAAAAAAAAAAAAAATGATGGATGGGGGGTGAGTCTGAGAGATGAGGGAGAGGGAGGGTCAGGGAGGGGCAGACTGAGGACTTGAGTGAACGAGTGCTTGCCAACCTAGGACAGGAGCAGAGGGCGTGGGTACAGAGAGGGGGAGGAAGGGAGAGAGACAGAGAGAGAGATGGGGAGTGTTTATACAATGGGGGTGTGTGGTGGAGAGGGAATACATGAGTGATGGAGTGGGTACAACTGAAGACGCATTCGTGAATTGGATGACACTCGACTGTGTTGTTCCAGTCTCCACATTGAAGCCCAGAGTGGGGAGGTGGGGGGCGGGGGGCGAGAGGGGGGGGAGGGAGTTGGGGGGGGGGGGGGGGTGCCGGCCGTGGGCCGAAAAGACCCACATCATCTGGGAATCGAACCCGCCGCATTAGTCCGCGACGCTAACCACGTCGGCTGGTTGTCAGTGCTGGTATTTCCGTCAGTACAGACTTGTAATTGTGTAGATTTATAATGACACAGCTTTGATTGTCGAGATAACACGTCCAGCGCACTGGTCAGCAAAGTCTGGCTGGACGTGAGAAGCTTGCACACACTGCAGGCAGGCAGAAAGAGAAGCCGTAACTGTACTGGCTGGGGCACGTGTGTCACGTGACATCTTATCTGTGTGGCCACAGGTGCGTGAAGAGAGGGAAGAAGGAAGGGGGTGGAGGAAGACGCGCTCACTCCAGTACACGTGCAAATTGGCGCATCAGTAAGGATTGAGATAAAACACACACACACACACACACACACACACACACAGAAGAAATGTTGCCTTGTTATCTAACAAAGTGGAGTGATGGCCTAGAGGTAACGCGTCCGCCTAGGAAGCGAGAGAGAATCTGAGCGCGCTGGTTCGAATCACGGCTCAGCCGCCGATATTTTCTTCCCCTCCACTAGACCTTGAGTGGTGGTCTGGACGCTAGTCATTCGGATGAGACGATAAACCGAGGTCCCGTGTGCAAGCATGCACTTAGCGCACGTAAAAGAACCCACGTCAACAAAAGGGTTGTTCCTGGCAAAATTCTGTAGAAAAATCCACTTCGATAGGAAAAACAAATAAAACTGCACGCAGGAAAAAATACAAAAAAAATGGGTGGCGCTGTAGTATAGCGACGCGCTCTCCCTAGGGAGAGCAGCCCGAATTTCACACAGAGAAATCTGTTGTGATAAAAAGCAATACAAATACAAATACAAAAGAATATAATGAGTCTTCAAACCCAATTGAATATTTTGTTCGAAACCGCCAGCCAGACGCCTTGATTTAGTTGTAAGTCGAACTTTGTCTCTGGAAACAGAACGAGGTACGGGTGTTCGGTGAGGCGCGACTACATCTGTTACATGTACCAGTATGTTGGTGTTCGCACCACGCGGCTTTCTTTCTAACCCACTCTGCGTGATGTGTCAGCGTCAGTACTGGAAAGGGATGTGCAGCTATCTTTAACTCTCTCCATACGAACGGCGAAAGAGACGACGTTAACAGAGTTTCACCCTAATTACCATCATCAAAATATTGCAAGCGGAAGGCTCTTATACTGAAGAGGTGAATGTTGACAAAGAATACCACAATTCTGACGACGGAAGCTAAAGGTTGGGTCATTCAGACACCCACTAGGACATCCAAGGGGTCTGTATAGAGGAGAAGAGAGGGCTGGCCGTACTGAGTGAGTTAAAATGCTTTGGTCTATTGGTGAAGTCTCCCCAGCTATTTTTTTTTTCAAACTGTTTGACATGCAGATTGAACCAGTTTTGACATACTGAGCAGAAGTTTGGGATCTGACTAGAAAATCAAGAGTGCATCGAAAGGGTGCACTTGTCTGCAATGAAGCGTCTTTTGGGCGTGAGTCAAGAGCACCAAGACACTTGATTTACTGTGAACTTGGTCTCTATCCCCTCTGTGTAACTACCTACTATAATTCTTTTATGCGCATTAAATTTTGGCTTCGTGTTGTGTGTATGGATAATTACCGTTTCCTTAAGAAAGCTTATGATATGATGTTATCAATGCAAAGTCATAATTATTGTAACCAGACTTGCTCTGTGATAAATGGTTTGTATAACTTTGGATTTGGTGTTGTTTGGGAGGCTCAGTCAGTTGGTAATGTCAAAATGTTTATGGGTGAGTTTAAGCAGCGTCTGGTGATTGCTTTTCTCAAGAGTGGCACTCAGCTCTCCAAGGTCACATTTTTTTTTATGATGTGTATTCAACTTACAGCCAGTCTCTCTTTTACGAAAACCTTATTAATTTTTGAACAAAGTTAAGTGTATACGTATGCGCCGTGTTTTTTCGTGGCTTATAATTGGAATGTCCAACTTGCGCTCACACTTTTTGCAGTTCAGTTATGATGGGCAAAGCAGTAATTGTAATTTTTCTGATTTTTCTCCGGAAACTGAAATGCATTTTCTTTTGGTCTGTCCAAACTATTGTTCTCTGCGTTCCCAGAGAAATTTCACAAATTTTTCGAGTGCTTTTAAGCTGTCCATGTTGTTATCTTGTGTGTGTGAAAGATTGTCAGTATAATATGCAAGTTTGTGTTTTAAGCGTTTTCAGTACGAACATATGCTCCAGAATCGTTATCGATGCCCCTTCAGTTCAGTGATCGTCCTTGTATTCATTTCCCTGTATTGATTCCATTTGTCTTAGTGAATTCCGTCGTTATGGATCTGTGGTCTGACAATTAAAATATTTCGACTTCAAGCCAAAGAAGGAAAATAAAAGAGTAAATTCACTGAGAATGTTGGTTTGCGCGCGTGCTTACCTCCCATGGATAACCACATCAAACAGTGTAAACCGACACTGTGGCAGTCGCTGCGGCCTTTGATAACGCGCGCACGCGCTTTGTTGCCGCTGTATTTTCGCAGATCCGGAAAATTGGAAGTTGCTTGATGCGCTGATGGAAGCGCCACAAGCCGGTTAACTCTCGTATCTTTTGATTGGCAGGAATGTGTGCAAGATGTAAGCGTGTATCAAGGCCTGTGATTGGATGGCCGATAAGCTGCTGAGCTAATTGGCTGACGTAACGTGGCTCTGATGGTCCAGGCCGTGAGCCGTGTGATGATTAATGTGAAGAAGACGCGTGCCCACTCACCCCGCAACCGATAGGCTTCTGAGGGTGTGTGTGTGTGCGTGCGTGCGTGCGTGTCGCGTGCGTGCGTGCGTGTCGCGTGCGTGCGTGCGAGAGAGAGAGAGAGAGAGAGTGAGTGAGTGAGAGACACGACGATTCTCATCGGGTGATGGTGGGTCAGCGAAGAGAAACCAGAAGTGTCCCGGCACTGTCCAGTAGCACCAACACAACATACTGACCCTTCTCGTGTCACTACACGAAACGTTTACTTCGTGAAACTTAGGCAAACAAAGAGCATTCCTAAGGTGCAGCTTAATTACCACTAGGCTTCCGAACTTTTTGTTACATGTGAAACTGCGTGTTTGGTGCATATCTGTTATGCGTACGTGGGTGCATGTGTGAATGTGTGTCTCCATGTTTTACATTGATTTGCTTATTTATCATCATTGTTGTCTTTTTTATGCATTTATTTTATTGTTGTTGTTGTTATTATTATTATTATTATTATTATTGTTATTGTTACTACTACTACTACTACTACTACTACTACTACTACTACTACTACTTTGTTTTTCTTAAAAAAAAAAAAATTATGTACGCTTATAGTTGACTTCATCCAGTTTTTGCGCCTTATACATATTATTATTAGTAGTAGTTCTTTTTTTTATGTATTTATCTATTATTTATTCCCCCCCCCCCTCCTTTTTTTTTCTCAAAGCCTGACTAAGCGCGTTGGGTTACGCTGCTGGTCAGGCACCTGCTTGGCAGATGTGATGTAGCGTATATGGATTTGTCCGAACGCAGTGACGCCTCCTTGAGCTACTGAAACTGAAACTGAAACTTCCGAACGAATATGAATGTTGCATTGCATTGTGTGGCATTGTATTGTGCAGTCGTTTATTGAATGGTATTGTATTGAAACTAATATGAATGTTGCATTGCGTTTTGTATTGTATTGTATTGTATTGTGCTGTAGTTTATTGTGTGGTATTGTATTGAGTGACTTTTTGTCACAACTGGTTTCTCTGTGCTGCTATCCTCGGGGAAAAGTGTGTCGCCACAGTGTAGCGCCACCTTTCGTTTTCCTTGTCCTGTCTGCAAGGATGTTTGTTTACTTTCAAAAGAGGACTGTTCTGCATAGTTTTGTCAAAGGCAACCCTTTTTGTTACTTACTGTGCGTTCTTTTACGTGCGCTAAGCGTATGCTGCATACAGGATTTCGGTTTATCATCTCATGCGACGAATGACTAAAATATATGTCGGGACTACGCGACTGGTAGCAACAGAAATTTATGATAATACGTGAAATTTGACAATCGTCTTCTCTGCTGTGTGTGGCGAAATGTAAATCCGCACTCTACCCCGTCTGGATGAAGAAGAAGAAAGAACAAGAGAGGCAAGGCCTTCAAGACTCACTTGTGATACACTGAAAAAAAAAAAAAAAAAAAAAAAATCCAAGCTTTTTATGTATTGTGTATAATTTCAAAATGTAATGTTTAAGATGAGAAAGATCAGTTTAAAGCGAATTAAGTCCCCTAGCATTAATTACAGAGTAATTTCCCTTTTTAACTATCTGCACCAAAACGTTTGCACAATAAATAAAACTTCCATGCTTAGCAAAAGAAGTTCCTGTTTGAACAAAAAATGATAATAATGACTGCTCTTGTTGTTGGGTCAGAACATCAGATCAAAGTGCCAAGTTTAGAGAATACAAAAAATATAAATATAACAGTAAATGCAGTTTGCATATAATTAGGCTTCATTATTTATTTTTTTGTGCCCAACCCAGAGGCGCAATATTGTTTTAAACAAGGTGACTGGAAAGAACTGAATTTTTCCTATTTTTATGCCTAATTTGGGGTCAACTGACAAAGTATTTGCAGAGAAAATGTCAATATTAAAGTTTACCACGGGCACACACACACACGCACACACGCACACACATACACACACACACACACACACACACACACACACACACACACACACCCGAACACCGGGTTAAAACAGACTCACTTTGTTTACACAAGTGAGTAAAAAACAACAACAAAAACAAACAAAACAAAAAAAAAAAAAAAAAACGCAAGGAGCCTGCGTGCTCCTGTGTGCTTCTCAAGGAGGATTTGATCATCAAACAAGCCAGCTTTCTGCCTTGTCTGTCGCCGCTCCGCACGCGCGTTCCGAGACATTGACCTGCGTCACCTCTACTCTGTAAGACCCAGGACCGGGGGATTAGAGGTGGCGCTCCTGTGTACACAACCAGCTTGCTATCTCTCGTGTCTTCTGATTGGCAGAGGTGGTTTGTCACGATGTGTGTATCAATGTTTGTGATTGGATGGCTGATAAGCTGACACTGCGTAAAACAGTGTTCTGGGGTGTGTGCTGTCCTGTTGGTTAATGAAGAGACAGTTCTCAGTCATCCAACAACTGATGTGTGTTTGTAAGCAGAGTGCGCGCTGTGTGTGTGTGTGTGTGTGTGTGTGTGTGTGTGTGTGTGTGTGTTTCTCTGTGTGTGTTTCTGTGTTTCTCTGTGCGCGCGCGCGTGTGTGTATGTATGTTTCGCTCTGTGTGTATTTCTCACTCTGTGTGTGTGTGTGTGTGGGGGGGGGTTGTTTCTGTATTTGTGTGTGTGTGTGTGTGTGTGCTTCTCCCTCTCTCTCACTCCCTCTCTCTCTCTCCCTCTCTCCCTCTCCCCACCCCCCCCCCCCCTCTCTCTATGAATTGCAGTGTGCTTTTAGAGATTCCAGAGAGACAACAGGCTGATAGTCTTTCCGAGTAAAAATCGTGTTATTTTCTCCCACCCCACCCCTGACCACCTCCACACCCCGTCCCCTTGCCCTGTTTGACTGTTACTGTCATCTGGCATCGAGAGACACCTGACCACCCCCATACCCCGTCCCCTCACCCTGTTTCACTGTTACTGTCACCTGGCACCGAGAGACACCTGACCACCCCCATACCCCGTCCCCTCACCCTGTTTGACTGTTACTGTCATCAGTCTGGCACCGAGAGACACCTGACCACCCCCATACCCCTTCCCCTCACCCTGTTTGACTGTTACTGTCATCTGGCACCGAGAGACACCTGACCACCCCCATACCCCTTCCCCTCACCTGTTTGACTGTTACTGTCATCTGGCACTGAGAGACACCTGACCACCCCCATACCCCTTCCCCTCACCTGTTTGACTGTTACTGTCATCAGTCTGGCACCGAGAGACACCTGACCACCCTCATACCCCTTCCCCTCACCCTGTTTGACTGTTACTGTCATCAGTCTGGCACCGAGAGACACCTGACCACCCCCATACCCCTTCCCCTCACCCTGTTTCACTGTTACTGTCATCAGTCTGGCACCGAGAGACACCTGACCACCCCCATACCCCTTCCCCTCACCCTGTTTCACTGTTACTGTCATCTGGCACTGAGAGACACCTGACCACCCCCATACCCCTTCCCCTCACCCTGTTTCACTGTTACTGTCATCAGTCTGGCACCGAGAGACACCAGACGAAGGGCGGAACCATGCAAGAACGTGTCCCTTCAAAGGAGAACCCAGCTGCTTCCTCCCTGCTGACGTAGGCAAACTTTGCTGCTTTCCCTGGTGATTCTTGTCAAGTCGTTGGAGGGACGTGGTGGCGGGGGAGACGCTCACTGAGTCGGGCTCCGCGACTAAACCATTATTGTCAGTAGGGGGCTTAGTCAGGTGGTGTCCTTGGCGGTGTCCTGTGTACGTTAAATCAGGACAGGCACCACTGAACACCACCGTAGGGACTCGGCAGCAGCGCAGAGTCTCCTCTGGTGTGTGGCCTCCTGGCAACCTAACAACGGTGGTTCCCTGTGGACTGCCGGCACTGGGGACTGTGACAGACGAATCTGAGTGTGGCTGTGTATGGGGAATTCGGAATGAGCGGCGTGTGACATATATATATGTCGCGAGATGGATTACATTTTTTACCTTTTGACCCTTTTCCTATTTCGTGTGCCTGTGGGGAGATGGATTTGTATAATGTATAAACTTCGAACGCCTGTTGTTTTTGTGTGCTTGAGTTTCATACAGTGTCATTTCCTGGGTTTTCACGTGCTGGGTTTTTATTTTTCCATTAAGCTGTACTCAGGGCAGCATCAGCTGAATTTTTTAAACTGGTTTTTGGAAGTCAGACGCGCGGCAGAGCTCTCAAGAGTAACATCCATGTGGATGTTCTGGGTGTGGCAATATGTATTGCCCAGTTGTGTATAACACCTGCGTGTGTTGAAGTTAGGTTTTCCTGACTAGCCAAGTCCACCAGGGGAACAAGTTGTTCCATGTAAGTAGCCAGTATTTATTTTCAGTTAAACGTTTAAATGTTCTCGTTCTTTTTTTGTGTGTGTGAATGCTACATTGGATAAATAGGAAGGGGTCTCTTTCGAAATGATTCTGTAAAGTGTAAAAGTGGTTGGCTAGCTTGTTTGATGTTATACGTAGTTAACTGATTTTCTTGCTGCACTGTATTAAATTATTACTCGTCCTAGTATTATGGGGGATTTTGAGTAAAATTCATTGTTGTAATTTTTCCCGTATTGTAATAGGTCTCGGATAAGTTCATTTCCCAAGTAATGGTGGTGATAGCGCCAGTAGAAGTGGTAGTGGTGGCAGTAGTGGTAGTAGTAGTTATTGTTTTGCATTTGGTTGGGTTTTATATAAACGACTTATTGGAACTGAGCCGTGTTTGCCAAGTGCAGTGATTAAAGCAGATTTTCTTATTACGTAATTGAGTTAAATCTTAAAATCGTTATTTTGATGTTTATGCTAGTTTGTGATATTACTGTCATAGTAATATTGGCCTTTTAGGCCTGTTCCTGTTCCTGTTCCTGTTCTTGGTATCTCCCTTTCCCGCCCGAGTCCGCTGGGACAACAGACTGGCAACGTCCCTTCGCCAGACTCCGATAGCGTCCTGGGTTGAACGTGGACGCTACAGCCCAGCTATTCCCTTTCGTCCCTTTTCCCTTGTTTCCCTTTTCCCAGCCCATTTGCATCCTTTGACCCTTCCCGAACATCACCCGTTCGTCCATCTTCTCATCGTCGTCCCTCATCGCAGCATCGTCTATCATCTTGTGTCGAACTTCATCACTCCAGCTTTTCCGCCAGCCCCCTCAACAGTGCCGCCCACCGTTTGCGGTAGGGGTGGGTGGAAGAGGTCAAGATTTGTGTTTGTCCCCTCCCCGTCTTTCCCTCACGTTCCCAGAAGGGACATCGAGTTTCATCATTCGTCATCACTTGGGATCCAAGTTTGTGTGTGTGTGTGTGTGATCATGAGTATGTGTGTGTGCGCGTGCATGTGTGTGCTTTGATTGCATGAGGGCTGTATACCATAGTTTGTGACAGTATACTTTTTGTTTGGGTGTTTTCTTTATTGTCATTTGTTTGTATTTGCAATTGTTTGTCGTGTAATAAAACTTTATTTAACCTTCCAAGTTCCTGATTCCTTCTGTGTGAGAAGGTAGGTCCCGTCCCAGGAGGGTCGGGGCGCGACAATATATATATATATATATATATATCTATCTATCTATCTATATCACTCTCTCTTTCCTCCCTCCATCATTCTCTTTGTGTGTAACTTACAGATCGATTAGAGACAAATATTTTGCAAAACATACATAATGTCAGTTTGAAGTGTTACATCAATGGCTGTCTTGAAGCCGGAAGTGATACACATGAGATATAGCAATGCATATTTTCTATTCGTTGAAACGGAAGTATATATCACGAACAGTTGATATTTTTCTGTCGTGTTTTTTTATTTATATTATTATTATTATTATTGTATTTTATTATTTATTTTTTTAAATTATTTTTTTATTTTTTATGTGTGTGTGTGTGTGTGTGTGTTTGTTTAAATTTTGTTTTGTACGCTTATAGTTGACTTCATCAAGTTTTTGCGCCTTATATATATTATTATTAGTAGTAGTAGTTCTTTTTTCTATGTATTTATCTATTATTTATTTCCTTTTTTTTTCTCAAGGCCTGACTAAGCGCGTTGGGTTACGCTGCTGGTCAGGCACCTGCTTGGCAGATGTGGTGTAGCGTATATGGATTTGTCCGAACGCAGTGACGCCTCCTTGAGCTACTGAAACTGAAACTGTCGTGTTTCTGTACAGGCCACTTGTTAAGTTGTATCGATGTTTACAGGCTGGCTGGAGGCCCCGACTTTAGAATTGTGAGTTGCGTCCCTTTCTCGTGTACTTGAGTCTCCTGTTAACCCTTTCACCGCCAAGCTCGCATTTATGCAGCAGCTAGGTAGAGGACCCATGTCACTGAAGGGTGACCAGATCATGGGTCTGTTATCCATGAACCTACTGTTCTTTATGTTCGGTGGTAGGACAGGCCATATTTTCTACACATCGCAGTGGGGAATCCCCAGCTATTAGTAGACACCTTATTTTTCTGTGTTTTTAGGACAAGGGAATTTTGCGCTCCAAACTGACTGGCGGTGAAAGGGTTAATAGGGTGGATGTAACCAGTTGCAATTTTTCCGCTGAAATCAGTATAAACAACAAACACCAAACTGTCTTTGAGATGAACGGGATGACCACCTTCTTGTGACCGGTGTTTGCTTTATTTCTCATCAGCCTTTGAATATCCTTGCTTGATTTAATACGGCAAGCCCGTAAGCAGCCGTCTGTGTGTGTGTGTGTGTGTGTGTGTGTGTGTGTGTGAAAAATTGTCTTTTTTCGAAGAACTTTTTTTCCTTTCCTTCATTATCCCCTAGGGCAGGGTGGAAAATAGTTTCCTTTCCTTTTCTTTTGCCCCGTTCTGATTGAACGGTTAAGTTTGAAATTGTAAGTCGGTAAAAGCTTTATTTAGGAAAGGGAAAAAAAAGTCTTCATATTTCTTTGGATGGTTATTTTTGCTTGTATCCTTCTTTGAAAGCCTGTCGTGTGGTATAAAGGAGTACCGGGCGTTCATTCAGTTTTCATTTCACTGTCTGTTGACGAGCATTTCAGTATGCCGAAAGAAAGTTTTCTGATTTAACTCACTCAGTACGGCCAGTCCTCTCTTCTCCTCTACACAGACCTCTCGGATGTCCAGTGGGTGTCTGAATGACCCAACCTTTACCTTCCGTCGTCAGAATTGTGGTATTCTTTGTCAACATTCACGTCTTCAGTGTAAGAGCCTTCCGCTTGCAATATTTTGATGATGGTAATTGGGGTGAAACGCTGTTGACGTCGTCTCTTTCGCCGTTCGTATGGAGAGAGTTAACTGTTTGAAGCAGAAATTAGTCTTTTGAATTCAGTCTAAATCTATCTTTCTTTCTTTTTTTTTTTTCTTTTTTTTCTTTTTTTTTTTTTTTTTGTATTTCGCAAAAACTAATTCTGATAATTTGTCCAACAGGCCGGTGTTGGAGGTATGGTGATGGAGTGCAGTTCTCGCGCGCTGTGTGAAGGGATGCGAACCCAGAACCCCCAAGCGCTACTGAGGTAAGTACTCCAATCTGTTGGTCTACCACTTAACCGTCAACCGTTTACAGAACTTCAAACGCACAAACAGGCCCACGTAGACTGGAGAAAAGATTGCTGCTCTTTGGTGCTAACCTCTCGGAGCATTCGTACTCTGTTTCACTGTGTCTGTCTTCCTATGTGTTTGTAACTGTCTGCCTGTCTGTCTGTCTGTCTGTCTGTCTCTCTCTCTCTCTCTCTGTGCTCTTAACAGACTGGAAACGTGTTTACCGATTCGCTCAATCGACATTTCTCACATCCCCCCCCCCCTTCCCAACCCCACCTCTTTACGAAATCCAACCCTCCTCCTCCTCTCTCTCTCCTCTGTCTGTTCTGCTGTTTGACAGCCGTACAGACAGCCGTGCCCGCTGTTAATGGCCGACAACATCAAAGCTGACGGCCCGTTTCCCGCGGAAGGGGGTCAGGGCGAGAAGAGCGATGGGGAAAGCAGAACAGGGGGCCAGGAAGGCGGGGGCCGCAGCGGGTCGCTCGAACGATCCAGTGAAGACATGCAGAGAGAACCGTTTGCCAGACCATGATCGGTTGGCTTGCCGTCGATACGTGTAGAGGACCCTTTAGCTGTGGACTGGAGGCGGATGTGGATGGGAAAGATCCGTGTCTTGAAGGTCTTGAAGGTCTCTTGATAGAGCGCCGAAGTCGTATTCAGAACGAATCGGTTTGCAATAGTCGAATGGTTAAAGCGTTGGACTTTCAATCTGAGGGTCCTGGGTTCGAATCTCGGTGCACCTGGTGGGTAAAGGGTGGAGATTTTTCCGATCTCCCAGGTCAACATATATGCAGACCTGCTAGTGCCTGAACCCCCTTCGTGTGTATGCGCACGCAGAAGATCAAATACACACGTTAAAGATCCTGTAATCCATGTCAGCGTTCGGTGGGTTATGGAAACAAGAACATACCCAGCATGCACACCCCCGAAAACGGAGTATGGCTGCCTACATGGCGGGGTAAATAAATAAAAAACCGGTCATACACGTAAAATTTTACATGTATACCTGAGTGTGTATGCGTGTGCGTCTGAAATCTGATTGAATGACACAGGAAACGAATGATGAGCGCCCAGTGGCGGCCGTCAGTCGGCTCTACCCAGGTAGGCAGCCTGTGGTGCAAATGTCCGCGTGTATGTAAAGCGCTTAGAGCTTGGTCTCTGACAGAGGATAGGCGCTATATAAGTATGCACATCAATCAATCAATCAGTCAATCAAGGTAGTGTCTGAGCGTGCGGACGGCTCCACTGTATACTGTACACCACATGTGCTGTTAACTCACTCAGTACGGCCAGTCCTCTCTTCTCCTCTACACAGACCCCTCGGATGTCCAGTGGGTGTCTCTATGACCCAACCTTTAGCTTCCGTCGTCAGAATTGTGGTATTCTTTGTCAACATTCACCTCTTCATTGTAAGAGCCTTCCGCTTGTAATATTTTGATGGTTATAATTGGGGTGAAACGCTGTTAACGTCATCTCTTTCGCCGTTCGTATGGAGAGAGTTAAAACAAAAACAAAGGCAGTAGATGTCTGATCTTCGCATGAACCAAACGTGCTGATCAGTCCTTGGGAGCTTATTGTAAGTTGTGTGAAACATTTACTTAAAAGTGGAATACGTTGTGAGTCGTTGAATCGCAGCACCTAAAAATCTGGCATATCTCGCCGACTGATCTTGCCGACAATTTGGCGGACCGAAATCACATAATTATTCTCACACACTGACCCCTTCACACGCACGCGCACACGCTTCTCACCAGCCGCCCCCCCCCCCCTCTTTCTTTCACACGTGTACACACACACACACACACACACACACACACACACACTGCCACAGTTTTGCCGCAAAAGGGGCGGGAAAAGATCTCTCAAGCCACGAAGGCAATGTATATATATATAGCATGCTGCTCAGTCTACCGTATTTGCGACAGACACTGCTCCATTTTGAAGAAACCCGCGCCTTTGAGATTAGACGTTAGGCTCCTCCCTCACTCTGTCAATCATTCTGTGAGGCGCTCAGTGGTGTGGTGGCCTTTTTTTTTTTTTTTTTTTAAGGTACTCTTACTTCTCTTAGAGATTTAAGATATTCTCAGACCAATCGTTGTTGCGCTACCAAGTCTGTCGACTCACTTATTTCCCTTCACACCTGCATGTCCAGGGCAGCACATCCATGTCAGATTTTGGATCTGTGTGTTAAGCATTGCCTTCACATCCCATTTTGACCTCATATGTGACGTTCATAGTCAGTCCGAAATATGGCACGTTGGATTGCAGGCACTGACACGTATGGATGCCAGACACTGGCCAGCATGTGTCACTGCTTCAGCTTCCACTGCCAGGCTGGAGGTTGTGACTTTGTAGGCATCATTCCCGTCCCTGTGGTAAATCTCGACTGTCTTTCCAGAGCGGGTGAGATGATTGTGTTGGAGAGGTGCTTCAGGTTTTCTGGGGACTGTCTTCCCAGAGCGGGTGAGATGATCGTGTTGGAGAGGTGCTTCAGGTTTTCTGGGTGTTACCATTCTTTTGTTTCTTTGATATCTCCTGTCCAGGATACCAGCTGTATTGCCTTCTGTTTGTCTCATCCATCGTCTTCTGCGTCCGAGACTTCTTCTTCTTCTTCTGCGTTCGTGGGCTTCAACTCGCACGTTCACTCGTATATACGCGAGTGGGCTTTCACGTGTATGACCGTTTTTACCCCGCCATGTAGGCAGCCATACTCCGTTTTCGGGGGTGTGCATGCTGGGTATGTTCTTGTTTCCATAACCCACCGAACGCTGACATGGATTATAGGATCTTTAACGTGCGTATTTGATCTTCTGCTTGCGCATACACACGAAGGGGGTTCAGGCACTGGCAGGTCTGCACATATGTTGACCTGGGAGATCGTAAAAATCTTCACCCTTTACCCACCAGGCGCCGTCACCGTGATTCGAACCCGGGACCCTCAGATTGACAGTCCAACGCTTTAACCATTCGGCTATGGCGCCCGACAAGCGTCCGAGACGTCTGCTGGTTTCTTCACTGCATCATTCAGTGGGTTTTGAAGGCTTTCTTGTGCTCTGTGATGGGTCTTCACCTGTTCAAACCTGTCTGGCCTGCATTGAAGGAAAGTAAGGCAGTTATCGCATGATCTGATTAGAAGAGTCCTTCGTTGTTTCCAGTTTGGTCTCGTCGCTTCATTTGGAATTCTGCTGACAAGAGGTTGCTTTGAGAAACCTTTGCTTTCGTTGAAGGATGGCCAAGGAGTTATCGCATGGTCTGTGTAGATGTCCCTCGTTGTTCCCACTTTGGTTTCATTACTTCATTTGGAATCCTGCTTGCAAGAGGTCGCTTTGAGAAAGGTTTGTGAGCTCTGGTTTATAATCACCGTGAGAACGACTGAGTGATATAGACGGAAGGTATTGATGGGCTGAACAGTGCTTTAGGCTGCCATTGCCTTTCACACTGAAGGACGCCAGGCCATCGTGTCTGCGTCGACTCGTGGAGAAGAGGCCTAAGCGGAGCAGGGGAAGGGGTGTGTTGAGGACGAGGTGTGTAGAAGGTGGTAGGACCATTAAAAGTTCACCCCCGCCTTCTGTTTCACGCCTGCCGTGTGAGTTTATGACGTGTCGATTGACGGAACTGACGCAATATGAGCGGAAGTGAGGAGGAGTGTGGGAAGGAATCGGGGGCACGGGGGATGGATGGCGGGTGTGTGTGTGTGTGTGTGTGTGTGTGTGTGTGTGAACGAGAGAGAGAGAGAGATACTGGAGGCCAGAGAGAGATAATTTAACCTGGGATAAACCCCAAAAAATTAACTGCGAGTTCCACCGCTAACTCCCACCCCAGACTCTTCCCCCCCCCCCGCCCCCCCCCCCAACAACTGTAAATGTTACCGACAAAACAGCAATGCTTTGCGTCCGTGCATGGTGAACCACCGTCGGAGTTTGTCGTCTGAAGTCAGGTCAGAATGGTGTTTGAGGAAGCATGTACATTTTTCCACCCTGCACTCCCACCTCGCTCCCCCCACACCCTGCTCTCCACACCCCCATGAAAAGAAAAGCAATACGCAAGAAAATCGTCTAATAGTAAAACATTAATATATACATGATGGGACAATTACACATGAAGGCAACATCCTTATATCAGAGAAAGAGAGGGAGAGAGAGAGGACACACACGAATCAGGGATAGACAGTGTGTCAAGGACGGCAGCAGGGGTCAGGGATAGACATAAGTGTGTCAAGGACGGCAGCAGGAATCAGGGATAGACATAAGTGTGTCAAGGACGGCAGCAAGAATCAGGGATAGACATAAGTGTGTCAAGGACGGCAGCGGGGATCAGGGATAGACATAAGTGTGTCAAGGACGGCAGCAAGATTCAGGGATAGACGTAAGTGTGTCAAGGACGGCAGCGGGGATCAGGGATAGATATAAGTGTGTCAAGGACGGCAGCAGGAATCAGGGATAGACATAAGTGTGTCAAGGACGGCAGCAGGAATCAGGGATAGACATAAGTGTGTCAAGGACGGCAGCAGGAATCAGGGATAGACATAAGTGTGTCAAAGATGGCAGCAAGCATAAGTGTGTCAAGGACGGCAGCAGGAATCAGGGATAGACATAAGTGTGTCAAGGACGGCAGCAGGAATCAGGGATAGACATAAGTTTGTCAAGGACGGCAGCAGGAATCAGGGATAGACGTAAGTTTGTCAAAGACGGCAGCGGGTATCAAGGATAGACACAGGTGTGACACATAGACAGGAGTCATTTCAGAAGGTTAAAGGGGTAATTGTTTTTCCATCAAAGGTTTCTTTAGTGCTTTTTCTTTGAAAATGTATTTCAGACATTATTAAAGAGGAGTCAGCTTCTCCATATCGCACCATTCTTTTCAGCTGATGTTTCTCTTTTCTTTTTTTTTTAATTGGATTTTGGGCATTAGACTTGAGTTGGTATTTATCATGATATTAATAGCTTTCCAAACTGATTTCGATTTCTGGGCGATAAACCACGAAAAATATTTCATCTTATTTTTTCGCTGCGTAGACTTTACTGTGTTGTCAGTATAGTTCTTTGTCCTTTTGATCAATTGTAATGTCTTGAATTTGTCTATTTCCTTCAACCATGGAGGTTCGGTTTGGTTTCAACCATTTTCTTGAAAAGGGAGCATGTCCCCCAGCAGCTGGCATCATTGTCAGGATTTCTATTTGATGAACGTATTTCAAGCCAGAGCAACACCATCAAGGAATATCGAAATGTGTAGATCTTCTGGAACAATAATTATATCCCGATTTCGGAATTTGGACCCATTTGAAGTTCCACGTCTACACGAGTGGTCACAACAGCCATTTTGAACAGAGCATGCTTGCTTCCAGCATGTTTGTTTTTGTGTTGACGTGAATGTGGTCAGTGTGGGTTTCTGTGCGTTCAATAATACGTGCAGGGAGATCGTTTGTTCTGGTCCATATACAGCAAAACTACTGTCCATTTTGTTCCCGATACTGTCAGTTCAATGTTCAAGTTTCCCAAGAGTAATTTCTTTGGACTCAAGGTTTGTGGCATCCATTACTAAATTAAACCAGTCTTGCTAACCGAACTAGGCTTCTGTATACAAATCCTGTCATAACTAAATTTCTATTGAAATTGATTCCAAGTTATTCCTTTCGAGAAGAGTTACTCTCTTGAACGTTAGTAGGTTGATACAATATAAAAGAAGTCCAGTTAATCTTGGAGAGTAGGGAGATATTATTGTTAGTCATGCATGCATCAGAATCCGGAATTCAACCCCCTAAGTCTGTCTCTGCTACGCATCATATGCGGAAAAGAGTCCCACTGCTAAATGGTTTTGATATGATCGGTTTCATCCTATCACTGGTGAGAGAGAGAGAGAGAGAGAGAGAGAGAGAGAGAGAGAGAGTCGGAACAGTTTTTACATTACTGGGGCCAATGGGGGGTATTGTGGTCAAGATATGTTCTGGGCAGAAAACAAACCTATTCTTTTCCCATCTTTTGTCGGGCAGGGGCGGCTTACAGTTGGACAAGAAGACCCTGAACGTTGGCACCATTGACGGCACACATCCCCCAGACTGAGACCTAGAGAGGTGATGAACTTTGACATGGTCCTCATCCCCCAGACAGACCTAGAGGTGATGAACTTTGACATGGTCCTCATCCCCCAGACAGACCTAGAGGTGATGAACTTTGACATGGTCCTCATCCCCCAGACAGACCTAGAGGTGATGAACTTTGACATGCTGCACTTCCTCCACACAGCCTGTATACATCGTCTGTGAGTGGTGAGGCCTTGAATAGCCCTCTGTCCACAGGTCAGTGTGTGTGTGTGTGTGTGTGTGTGAGGATACTGTTGGATACTTGGTCGTCAAGGCCATTTTTTATTTAGTCATTCTGATGTGACGATGAACCGATACCCTGAGTGCAGCATGCACTTAGCTCACGTAAAAGATCCCATGGCTCTAAAAAAAAAAAAAGTGTGCACTTTGCGCACGTAAAAGAACCCACGACCCAACAAAATCATGCAGAAAAATCCACTTTGATAGAGAAAACAAATACACTTGGAGACAGTGAAAAGGGTGGCGAAGTACAGGGAATGGCCAAAGGAAATGTACACCTTGTTCTTCAGAGGAAGTTTCAGTTTTGATTTCCCAGGCTGTAGTGTTCAGAATCGTCATGTGCTTTACAACTTAGTTTGCATGTCATGAAGTGGTGTTTTTAATCTGTGTATGGTTCTTCGTATCTTTGTATACATGTCAGTGAGTAATCCCCCCCTCTCTCTCTCTCTCTCTCTGTCTCTCTCTCCATGCAGAAGAATGCGGAAAAAGGTGTTTTCGACATTTATTTACGTAATGCAAGCAGGCATAAGAACTAAGTTCGAAATGAAATCAGTGTAATCAACATAAACTTTAAAAAAACCAAAATACAGTAATTAAAAAGTCATGAAGATGCTTTCTTTAATTCAAGCCAAACGAACGAAAAAAAAAAAGTTACCATGTAAAAACGGGACTGAGTCAAAGTGTGACCTGATGAATGAATATATGTGCAGACAAAGATATCTTGAGACTGTTCATAAATGTCGGAGCAAAGCAAACGTGTGGAAAACACAACGAAACATTATCAGAAAGGGAAAGGGAAACGGAGGATAAAGTACACAAACACTGCACAGTCAGACACAGTTCGTAGTTGACTGAAGACTTGGTGCACACGTCCAGTCCTTTGTCACATGACGGGAGGCTTCCCTGTGGAACAACTAAAGCTCCAGTCAGAAGCTGTGTCCATGCACATTTATTCTTCGGACAAATCAGTGTCTGAGCGGGTTTTCATTGACACGTAAATCCTCTGAGGAAAAAAAACCCTGACAACTATGAAACGGGGTCCGATACAGGCCTTACTCGACCCGATTCAAAATGTTTCATAGGGGTCCGATACAGGCCTTACTCCACCCGATTCAAAATGTTTCATAGGGGTCCGATACAGGCCTTACTCCACCCGATTCAAACTCCCTTTTTTTTCAGGACTAACGTCTCATGGAGCAGAGGAAGAGTGGTGCAGCTCTCTTTTCCCGTCTTTTTTCCTTTCTTTCTTTTCAGCGATGACGCCTTTAGCTGAGAAGGTTAACGACCCCGGAAAGCCAACAGCTGTCGATGCTGATGCATGATTAACACACACACAGTCTGTCATACACATAGTCACAGTAACAGCACGGACCACAGATAGTTGACAGTCAGACATAAGGCACATGAAGACTGCAGGATGAAGTGAAACTAAACATGGTGATGGAGACTGCATCGTGATGAAGTGAAACTAAACATGGTGATGGAGACTGCATCGTGATGAAGTGAAACTAAACATGGTGATGGAGACTGCAGGATGAAGTGAAACTAAACATGGTGTTGGAGACTGCATGATGAAGTGAAACTAAACATGGTGTTGGAGACTGCAGGATGAAGTGAAACTAAACATGGTGATGGAGACTGCATCGTGATGAAGTGAAACTAAACATGGTGATGGAGACTGCATCGTGATGAAGTGAAACTAAACATGGTGATGGAGACTGCATCGTGATGAAGTGAAACTAAACATGGTGATGGAGACTGCAGGATGAAGTGAAACTAAACATGGTGCTGGAGACTGCATGATGAAGTGAACATGGTGTTGGAGACTGCAGGATGAAGTGAACATGGTGTTGGAGACTGCAGGATGAAGTGAAACTAAACATGGTGCTGGAGACTGCAGGATGAAGTGAACATGGTGTTGGAGACTGCAGGATGAAGTAAACATGGTGTTGGAGACTGCATCCTGATGAAGTGAAACTAAACATGGTGTTAGTGACTGCAGGATGAAGTGAAACTAAACATGGTGTTGGAGACTGCAGGATGAAGTGAAACTAAACATGGTGTTGGAGACTGCGTGATGAACTGAACATGGTGTTGGAGACTGCGTGATGAACTGAACATGGTGATGGAGACTGCGTGATGAACTGAACATGGTGATGGAGACTGCGTGATGAACTAAACATGGTGTTGGAGACTGCGTGATGAACTGAACATGGTGTTGGAGACTGCGTGATGAACTAAACATGGTGTTGGAGACTGCGTGATGAACTGAACATGGTGTTGGAGACTGCGTGATGAACTAAACATGGTGTTGGAGACTGCGTGATGAACTGAACATGGTGTTGGAGACTGCGTGATGAACTAAACATGGTGTTGGAGACTGCGTGATGAACTGAACATGGTGTTGGAGACTGCGTGATGAACTGAACATGGTGTTGGAGACTGCGTGATGAACTAAACATGGTGTTGGAGACTGCGTGATGAACTGAACATGGTGTTGGAGACTGCGTGATGAACTGAACATGGTGTTGGAGACTGCGTGATGAACTGAACATGGTGTTGGAGACTGCGTGATGAACTGAACATGGTGTTGGAGACTGCGTGATGAACTGAACATGGTGTTGGAGACTGCGTGATGAACTGAACATGGTGTTGGAGACTGCGTGATGAACTGAACATGGTGTTGGAGACTGCGTGATGAACTGAACATGGTGTTGGAGACTGCGTGATGAACTGAACATGGTGTTGGAGACTGCGTGATGAACTGAACATGGTGTTGCACAACTGAAACCAGCAGCAGGAGAAACAAGGAAGGACATTTTGCAGCTGAAACAATCCATGTAGACACGTGACGTACCTTTTCTGATGGCGATGGGACAGGGAAGGACACGTCGAAACCAGGACAGGGGAGGGGAGGACACGTCGAAACAAGGACAGGACAGGGTAGGGGAGGACACGTCGAAACAAGGACAGGGCAGGGGAGGGGAGGACACGTCGAAACAAGGACAGGGTAGGGGAGGACACGTCGAAACAAGGACAGGGCAGGGGAGGGGAGGACACGTCGAAACAAGAACAGGACAGGGAACGACACGTCGAAACAAGAACAGGACAGGGGAGGGGAGGACACGTCGAGACAAGAACAGGGGAGTACACGTCGAAACAAGGACAGGGGAGTACACGTCGAAACAAGGACAGGGGAGTACACGTCGAAACAAGGAAGGACACGTCGAAACAACGAAAGGGAAGGACACGTCGAAACAAGGACAGGACAGGGAAGGGCACGTCGAAACAAGGACAGGGAAGGACACGCCGAAACAAGGACAGGGAAGGACACGCTGAAACAAGGACAGGGAAGGAAACAAGGACAGGGGAAGGACACGCTGAAACAAGGACAGGGGAGGACACGTCGAAACAAGGACAGGGAAGGACACGCTGAAACAAGGACAGGGAAGGAAACAAGGACAGGGGAAGGACACGCTGAAACAAGGACAGGGAAGGACACGCTGAAACAAGGACAGGGAAGGAAACAAGGACAGGGGAAGGACACGCTGAAACAAGGACAGGGGAGGACACGTCGAAACAAGGACAGGGGAAGGACACGCTGAAACAAGGACAGGGGAGGACACGCCGAAACAAGGACAGGGGAGGACACGTCGAAACAAGGACAGGGGAAGGACACGCTGAAACAAGGACAGGGGAAGGACACGCTGAAACAAGGACAGGGGAGGACACGTCGAAACAAGGAAGGACACGTCGAAACAAGGACAGGACAGGGAAGGACACGTCGAAACAAGGACAGGGACAGGGAAGGGCACGTCGAAACAAGGACAGGGACAGGGAAGGACACGTCGAAACAAGGACAGGGAAGGACACGTCGAAACAAGGACAGGGAAGGACACGCCGAAACAAGGACAGGGAAGGACACCGAAACAAGGACAGGGAAGGACACGCCGAAACAAGGACAGGGAAGGACACGCCGAAACAAGGAAGGACACGCCGAAACAAGGACAGGGAGGACATGGGGGTGGGGGAGCATGAAACTGAATCTGAAACAATCCCGTAGTTGACGGCGGCAATTGTCATTCCAACCACATGCAATAAAGCTCATGACATCGAATCGAAGAAAATGTACACCGTTACCAAGACGTCCAATGCACACCGTTTCAGAAACTAACAAATCGCACTCGTGCATAAAAATCGATAGCGCGGCTTACTGCACAATCACACCGTCCAGCTTCCATAAAGAAAACGTTAACACATCATGGCAATATCATATATATCATATACAGTCAAGTTTATAAATCGTTGACACAGAAACATGTCTAAACACGGTCGCGAAAACATCCACACTTACTGTTGTCGTGATGATTCAGCCTGTATGTAATGAGAGATGAACTATCGGTAATGCTAAATGAACTATCGGTACTGCTAAATAAACGGGCATAATCATTTATAAACGGTGCCTAGGTGCATCAGTGAAGTGTTAAGATCAGCCTTGTAGAGAATCACGAAGTTTGACACTTGCTATGACAGTAATGACAAGAACACGGCTGGTTTGGCGATGCAAATACGCGTTCAAAGAGATGAGTAACATTTGATGAAACATGTGCAACCCATCTGAAATACCGATATAATGGTCGCTGACACTTCAATAATACGAAGTATATCAAATAAGATAAACATGGATATTCCGAATACTGCAGTACTTACGCTGAGCAAAATCACGAAAAGAAGTTACACAAGTTCCCGATTCATAAACGGAAAATTATGCGGCCTTCAGAAGTTGTCACACCATTGCTGTGGAATAAAACTGAAGCTGTTGCCAGAAGTCCCTCGAAAGGGGAAGTGATTCCAGCAAAAGTACTTATAACCTACATGTATTTTGTAGAAATTCTGTTTCTGATTTAATCGCCTGAAAACTGGTTTCACATTGACAATATTCAGCGATCATCGAAACATTATATGCAAACAAAACCCAGTGAAAAAAAAAACAAACAAAAAAACCCCACAAAAAACAAAGAAAAAAACAAACAAACACGCACGCATGCAAGCTTTCTGTACAACAGTCCGGCGAAATTTGTCCGTCCAATAAAAAACGAAAGAACCCCCCTCCCCCCAAAACAAACAAAAAACAACAACAACAACAAAAAAACCAAAAAAACCACACACACACAACCCCCCCCCTCCCCCTCCACCAAAAACACCCCAAAAACTGAAATCCTCACAACGTATCCTTCAAGACAGCATCCTTATGGTCACGTGACAAAACAGTTCTCAAAGCTAATTATAAAACACCAAAACAATGTGGTGGACATCTCACTGGCTGCACAGATAACTGGCCAATGTGCATGCGAACATGTCCAGTATTCATGCGAATGTCCGCCAAAGAAGCGTCCTACTGAACCTTTCGCCGAATCGTGGAGTCTGGTTCCCACGGCAGTGTCATCTTCATTCACACCAGTGTGTAGCTAATCAGGTTCACACATACTTGACGTCTTTCAGCGTTGTACAGTATTCTGTTCTGCGGCACGTACAACCAGTTCATCCAGACAAATATGTGAACTAACTCGGCAGTGTACTATGTTATTTTATCATGAATTCACCTCCACAAAATGTGTCCACCCTGTGCTTTGTCGCTGCATTGTGAAGGATCATTGTCCTGTAGCACGCTTCCCCAAGGCACCGATTACCCTGACTTGGACGACTGCTTCTCAAAAGATGAAACACAGAAAAAAAAACAACCAAAAAACCCCCAACAAACTGTTGAATAAAGGCACTGGGTCCAATGTAACACATGAACTGTGACGGCTGCTCCAAAACGCCCAAAAGGACTGATCTGATGGCGAAAAAAACAACTGAGCGTCAAAAATCGAATGCTGCGAGTGAGACCCCCAAGAATGAGAGAACCCTTCATTGTGTGAAGACGTCAGTGGCGTGTCGCTGGGTCTCTTGCATATCGCGCTGAGCGACCGGCGTCGCCGGACGTGAAATAGTCGATGGTTGAGTCACGTGCACAGACATTTCGGGAAGAACACGTCTACAAAGTATACCCAGACCAGTTGACAGCAACATTCTAGCACGAAACGAACACGGAGATAGTTGCAGTCGTAACTCTCCAAGACGGCATAAAAAAAAAAGCAGCTAGAAATTGTCTTTAGATCTCACATTGTGCGGAAACAAATTTAGCAGCAGAAGGAACAATTTGTAAGGCCGGTTTTAAACAAGGGAAACAGTACTGTTACTCTTTAAAATTACAAAGGCACATGATTTAAAACATCGCTGCTTGCACTGCCCATCTCTCAGAATCCAGGTGAATAGAACAGGGTACAGAGGAGAGGCCCCAGAGACATACTCCCAGCCCCCGAAAGTTGCTCTAATATGTACATATTTCGTGTGACAAGTGGAACACAAACAGCGGCTGTAAAGACTGGACAAGGGCCTTCACAAAACGCCACACTCAATTTATTGAATGGGGGAAAGTAAACCAATGTAATACACTGGCACTGTTGTCTTCATTCACAGCGAACACACTGTTCAATGTTTAAGAACCTCCGGTACTTTGGGCATGGCAACAAGTACCTGGAGTGCAAAGACTGAACGAACCGAAAGCTTTCTTCCCTTCGGATCATTTGATGCCGCGCTAAACCACATGCGATTAAACAAATATTAAAACAATGTATTTTCCCAAATATATGCAAACAATATTGATCCGATTTTTACCGAAAAAAATCGAGAACACAACATGCTGAAACAGCACATGTTCATTTCAGGCAGTGTTTGTTTCTGCTTCAGAGTTGGTCTGCACAAGCCCGCAGTTTCTCCTGTGCTGGCAATACGGAAACTGGAGACGTGACCTCTGACCTCACGGAGGACGGAAACACCAGACGGAACAAGGTACACTGCTGTCTTCCATCTGCAGCTGAAGACCCCCAATCACACCCAGCCTCCATCTGCAGCTGAAGACCCCCAACCTGACCCAGCCTCCATCTGCAGCTGAAGACCCCCAACCTGACCCAGCCTCCATCTGCAGCTGAAGACCCCCAACCTGACGCAGCCTCCATCTGCAGCTGAAGACCCCCAACCACACCCAGCCTCCATCTGCAGCTGAAGACCCCCAACCACACCCAGCCTCCATCTGCAGCTGAAGACCCCCAACCACACCCAGCCTCCATCTGCAGCTGAAGACCCCCAACCACACCCAGCCTCCATCTGCAGCTGAAGACCCCCAACCTGACCCAGCCTCCATCTGCAGCTGAAGACCCCCAACCACACCCAACCTCCATCTGCAGCTGAAGATCCCCAACCTCACCCAACCTCCATCTGCAGCTGAAGACCCCCAACCTGACCCAGCCTCCATCTGCAGCTGAAGACCCCCAACCACACCCAACCTCCATCTGCATGTAAGTAAAAAACTACATTTTCATGTTTTACCAGTTCTTCGCTAGTTAGATTTCCCCCCCTTTCTCGAAAGGTTGTGCTGTGAAGAAAGCTGTTTAACACGAAGATCCATTGTATAACGTTCTGCAAGACGTGATGTCTTTCACTAAGAAAACACATCAGGAAGTTCGTCCTTGGCAGAGGATGCAGCGTGTTGACGTGGTGTGTTGTGCTGCAATACACTGACAGATGGTGTGTTGTGCTGCAATACACTGACAGATGGTGTGTTGTGCTGTGTTGTCCTGCAATACACTGACAGATGGTGTCCTGTGTTGTGCTGCAATACACTGACAGATGGTGTGTTGTGCTGCAATACACTGACAGATGGTGTGTTGTGCTGCAATGCACTGACAGATGGTGTGTTGTGCTGCAATACACTGACAGATGGTGTGTTGTGCTGCAATACACTGACAGATGGTGTGTTGTGTGCTGCAATACACTGACAGATGGTGTGTTGTGCTGCAATACACTGACAGATGGTGTGTTGTGTTGTGCTGCAATACACTGACAGATGGTGTGTTGTGTTGTGCTGCAATACACTGACAGATGGTGAGTTGTGCTGCAATACACTGACAGATGGTGTGGTGTGTTGTCCTGTAATACACTGACAGATGGTGTGGTGTGTTGTCCTGTAATACACTGACAGATGGTGTGCTGTGCTGCAATACACTGACAGATGGTGTGGTGTGTTGTCCTGTAATACACTGACAGATGGTGTGTTGTGCTGCAATACACTGACAGATGGTGTGCTGTGCTGCAATACACTGACAGATGGTGTGGTGTGCTGCAATACACTGACAGATGGTGTGCTGTGCTGCAATACACTGACAGATGGTGAGTTGTCCTGTAATACACTGACAGATGGTTTGCTGCAATACACTGACAGATGGTGCAATACTCTGACAGATGGTGCGGTGTGCTAATAATACACTGACAGATGGTGCAGTGTGCTAATAATACACTGACAGATGGTGTGGTGTGATGTGATTCAAGGACAGATGGTTAGCTGGTGTGATGTGAGAACTGCATGTCAGCGGAGACTGTCCCTGGTGGAGAACTGACCAGTTTTTGGCTTTGTTCGGCAAGGGGACGATTGGTCTGCATGCCTCGAAGCAGTCACCAGTCAGACCAGTTTCGGTTCTTCCCCCCCAAAAGAATAAATGCAAAATATAGTTTTATTCATTGTGTGTTTTTCTTACACTTTGCATCATCCTTCTCTGCAGTTTGTTAATGGAATATTTTTTTAAGATATTTATTCTATGTAGGAGAAGGCAACAACAACAACAAAAAAACCAGCAAAAAAAAAAAAAAAAACCCCAAAAAAAAAGAGCGAGCGTCCCATTCACTGTTTCAACTCAAATTTCAGGTCTGCATTGTAGACTGTGTAAACTGCCGCGATATCCGTTGCCGTGTTGCTCTGCCGGGTCTTTGAACCGTGGGTCAGTAAACCAGAGATGAGTTCGGCTCCAGTCACCACCACGTCCAAGTTGTCCAAACCAACTGACCCACCCTGGGGTCACAGCACTGGTCGCGGGAAATTCACTGTAGATTGAGAACGACGCTTCCCTCCTAAGGGAAACGGTATCATATTTCAGGATCAACATTTCTCATCCCAGGTCACAGTGACCTAAGGGGCAGCAGCCACCTCCACCCTTTCCTCTGAATCCCTGTAAGGCAGACAGGCAGGTCAGTTGTTGAAGACATGCTTCAGTCCCCGCCACAAGAGGTGGTTCAGTCCCAACCAGGCAGGCCAGTGTAAGAGGCGATACAATCCCCGCCACCAGGCAGAGGGTTCAGTCTCATCCAGGCAGTCAAGTTGTAAGAGGTGGTACAATCCCCCGCCACCAGGCAGAGGGTTCAGTCTCATCCAGGCAGTCAAGTTGTAAGAGGTGGTACAATCCCTGCCACGAGGCAGAGGGTTCAGTCTCATCCAGGCAGTCAAGTTGTAAGAGGTGGTACAATCCCCCGCCACCAGGCAGAGGGTTCAGTCTCATGCAGGCAGTCAAGTTGTAAGAGGTGGTACAATCTCCAGAGTGCAGAGGGGTCAGGTCAAGTTGTAAGAGGTGGTACAATCCCCCGCCACCAGGCAGGCCGGTGGTTCTAGGACGGGGGCGAGTCCTTCATGATCTCCTCGTCCATGACCTTGAGGGCCTGCATGGACTTGAGGTACTTGGACTCGGTGGGGAAGGGCTTGGACAGGCCGAGGAAGGGGGTGGGGCGGGGCAGGGAGGAGGTGTAGGGGTAGACCAGGTTGGGATCCTCCATCATCATCCCCTTGGCCCACTGGTTCTGGTACTTGACGCCGTAGTTACCTCCCCCTCCCCCCTCCACGGGCGGCTGGCCGGGCAGCATGGGGGTGGGGGTGGGGGAGGAGGGCAGGTGGGTCATGCCCAGGATGCCGCCCTGCGGGGAGTAGAGGTGAGGGGTAGAGGAGGGGTCGTCCATGGGGTCAGGGGTCATCTCCAGGCTGAGGAAGCGGCGGTACTGGCCGGAGTCGGGTCCCCCCTCCCCCATCTCACCCCCGCCCTCCGTCCCCTGCCCCGTGAAGCTGTAGCGGTGAGGGTTGTCCCTGGGGGTGGGGGTGGTGGCGGGGTTCACGTGCGCGAAGGTCATGTAGCGACCTTGAGGCTGACCTTGACCTTTGGTGACCCCCATCCGGCCCCCGTCCTTGTCCCCGGGTCTGGAGAGGGAGTGGGTGGGGTGGGGGTGGTGGGTGTGGGAGGTGGGGGTGGCAGACATCTCCACGTGCTCCTGACGCGCGCTGAGGTCTCGGGCCTTCTGCTCCTCCTCGCGCTTCTTACGCGCGTGCTGCCTGCGGGAGCGGCACATGATGCACAGACACAGGCACACGCACGTGGCCAGCACGCCGCCCACTGCCCCCAGGATGATCATGTGCAGGGGGATCTGGCCCTCCTCCCCCGCCCCGCCCTCTGTACACAGACAGTGCGCCAACACTTAACGCGGGGTCTTTAGTCGTTACACACAGTTATTTCATCGTCATTATCGATCGATTATCGTTTCACATTTATTTCATCGTCATTATCGATCGATTATCGTTACACAGTTATTTCATCGTCATTATCGATCGATTATCGTCAAGGTCTTCAGTCCGTTACACACAGTTATTTCATCGTCATTATCGATCGATTATCCGTCAGTGTTCAATGCCTATCTCCTCCCTACGTCCGTCGGCACATGTCCAACTTGATCACAGTCGTATGTTTTGTTCACTTTAATCGACATTTACTTCATAACAACTTACTAAAAATAAGTACAAAGCAGACTGCGTGAAAAAAGCAGCAAAAACAAAATGGTAACCACTACTAGGTAAAATAATGATCATAATTATTGTTACTGTCGATCGATTATAATTATCTTTAAGCGTAAAGTCAATTATGGAAGAACACTCGTCTTTATACTATTAACTTTGCACTTAACAAAATTGTACTTCATATGAAACGTATATTTGATACCTTTGAGATGTATATACAAGGCACCCAATTGCACACAAAGTAAATCATCATGATCCTTGTAAACTGAATCCACGGGACTCCCTCTATCCCCCTCCCCCAGCCCCCCCACCCCCACCCTCTACTCCCCAGCCCCCTACCCCTCATACTGCATAGAAAGACAAGCTGCCAAATTCTCCGAGCACTGAACAATGCCATCTTCTCTGTGCATGCGAGACATGAACCCCCGTGGGATCTGGAAAGAACACCAGCCATGGAAGTGCGGTGCCACAGGACAAACGTCAGATACACTGGCTGTATCACCAGTAAACTATCAAAGCAGCACACTGGTCCATAGGAAGATCTGCCGACATTAGTTGAGACCAGAAACTACGTAGGAATGGCCACGGAAAAAAAAACAACCCACCATCTAGTAGCCTTGCTAAAACATCCCCCAAAGAGTTGTTGAGGGAGGGAGACCGAGGGTAAGTCATCCCACAAAACGGACTGCAATATATCAGAATGGACCGGAAACCCATTTGTGGAGACCTAGACTTCGACAGCAGACAGACCTGGAGGAATCTGAACCGACACTTCCGTGTGGGTCACCATGACCCTTGAGTCGACAGGGGAGAAGGATAAGAATACTAATAATGGAAGCAGTAGTAGGACTGATATTACTAATTGTTAATATTGGCAGTAGTTCCAAGCTCACCGTCATCATCACCATCCTCCGCCGAGCCACCCCCGGCCCCGCCACCTCCCGCCGCTCCCCCGTCACCCCCCTCGCCCCTCCCCGGCTTGCCCCGACCCCTCGGCTTGATGCCCGTGTCGGCCGGGCACCCTCTCTCGTCGCGGGCATCGGGGCAGTTGGGCACCCCGTTACAGCGCAGCTCCTGGCCGATACAGAAGTGTCCGCACGACAGGTGGTCCTCCGTGCAGGCGTCCCCTGGAGAGAACATCACAGGGAACAGGACAGGGAGTTATAGTTGTGCTTATGCTTAGTTCACGCTTTTTATATATGCCTGTTTATCTATTTAACAGACATACAATGTGCGTGTAAATGGTACCAACAAATTCAGTATTTATATGTCGGTTTATATGCATATTTAACTAACACGTAACATGTGTATGAACACATTGAAATGCCAAAGGGAAAAAGTGGAAACAAATACATATATATGATTGTTTTTGTTTTTTTTCTTGTGGTTTAAAGATGGGATTATTCTCAATGTATATGATCAATGCCGTTTTCCCTGGTAGGCGTTTCGATAGGGTTGATTCGTTGGTTTGAAGCTGGTTAGGAACCCGGACGTACACAGCATTGTAGTACAATGACTCTTTTTGTTTGATTCTATTACAGACTTCTCTGTGTGAAATACAGGCTGCTGTCCAAGGACATCTGTGTGAAATGCAGGCTGCTGTCCCTGGGAGACATCTGTGTGAAATGCAGGCATCTGTCCCAGGGACATCTGTGTGAAATGCATGCTGCTGTCCACGGAGACATCTGTGTGAAATACAGGCTGCTGTCCCTGGGAGACATCTGTGTGAAATAGAGGCTGCTGTCCCTGGGAGATATCTGTGTGAAATGCATGCTGCTGTCCCTGGGAGATATCTGTGTGAAATGCATGCTGCTGTCCCAAGGACATTGTGTGAAATACATGCTGCTGTCCCAGGGACATCTGTGTGAAATGCAGGCTGCTGTCCCTGGGACATTGCAACACAAGACAATTAAGCACAATACAATTAAATTACAAGAATTACATGACAGTAAAGTACACTACAAGTACAAGACAATTACAGTGCAACACAAGACAATTACATTACAATACAATTACATGACAATACAGTATAAGACTTACATGACAATACAGTACAAGACAATTACAGTACAGTACAATTACATGAAAATACAGTACGCCACAAAGCCACACAACACAGCCACGCCACACCACACCACACCGCCACACCACACCGCCACGCCACACAGCCACACCACACCGCCACACCACACCGCCACGCCACACAGCCACACCACATGACACCACAAAGGCACGCCACACCACACCACACAGTCACACCACACAACACCACACAGCCAAGGCACACCACACAGCCACACCGCAAAGCCACAACACACCGCACATCACACCACACCACACCACACAGCCACACCACACAGCCAAGGCACACCACACAGCCACACCGCAAAGCCACAACACACCGCACATCACACCACACCACACCACCACATCACAAAGCCACACCACAGTCTGGTGTAATGTGCCTTTGTGGTGTGGTGTGGCTGTTTTGTGTGGCTGTGTGGTGTGCTGTGGCTGTGTGGTGTGGCTTCGTGGTGTGGCTGTATAGTGTGGTGTGATGTGGCTGTATAGTGTGGCGTGGTGTGGCTGTGTAGTGTGGTGGTGTGGCTGCGTGGTGAGGTGTGGCTGTGTGGTGGTGTGGCTGTGTGGTGTGGTTTGGCTGTGTGGTGTGGTGTGCCTTTGTGGTGTGGCTGTGTGGTGGGGTGTGGTGTGACTTTGTGGTGTGATGTGGTTGTGTGATGTGGTGTGCCTTTGTGGTGTGATGTGCCTTTGTCGTGTGATGTGGCTGTGTGGTGTGCTGTGGTTGTGTGGTGTGATGTGGCTTTGTGGTCTGATGTGCCTTTGTGGTGTGATGTGGTGTGGCTGTGTGGTGTGGTGTGGCTGTGTGGTGTGGTGTGGTGTGGCTGTGTGGTGTGGTTGTGTGGTGTGATGTGGTGTGGCTGTGTGGTGTGGTGTGGTTGTGTGCTGTGGTGTGGCTGTGTGGTGTGATGCCTTTGTGGTGTGGTGTGGCTTTGTGGTGTGGTGTGCCTTTGTGGTGTGGTGTGGTGTGGCTTTGTGGTGTGGTGTGCCTTTGTGGTGTGATGTGGTGTGGCTGTGTGGTGTGGCTGTGTAGTGTGGTGTGGTGTGGTGTGGCTGTGTGGCGTGGTGTGGTTTGTCTGTGTGGTGTGGTGGTGTGGCTGTGTGGTGCGCTGTGGCTGTGTAGTGTGGTGTGGTGTGGCTGTTGTGGTGTGGTGTGGCTGTGTGGTGTGGCTGTGTGGTGTGGTGTGGTGGTGTGGTGTGCCTTTGTGGTGTGATGTGGTGTGGCTGTGTGGTGTGGTGTGCTGATGTGGTGTGGCTGTGTGGTGTGGTGTGGTGTGCTGATGTGGTGTGGCTGTGTGGTGTGGTGTGGTTTTGTGCTGTTGTGTGCCTTTGTGCTGTGGTGTGGTGTGGCTGTGTGGTGTGATGTGGTGTGGTGTGGCTGTGTGATGTGGTGTGCCTTTGTGGTGTGATGTGCCTTTGTGGTGTGATGTGGTGTGGCTGTGTAGTGTGTTGTGTGGCGGTGTGGTGTGGCTGTGTGGTGTGGTGTGGCTGTGTAGTGTGGTGTGGTGTGGCTTTGTGGTGTGGCTGTGGTAGTGTGGTGTGGCTGTGTGGTATGGCCACACACAGCCACACCACACTACACAGCCACACCACAAAGGCACACCACACCACACAGCCACACCACACCACACAGCCACACCACAAAGGCACACCACACCACACAGCCACACCACAAAGGCACACCACACCACACAGCCACACCACACCACACTACACAGCCACAGCCACACAACCACACCACACTACACAGCCACACCACAAAGGCACACCACACCACACAGCCACACCACACTACACAGCCACAGCACACCACAAAGCCACACCACAAAAAACAGCCACACCACACCACACAGCCACACCACACAGCCCACCCACAACCACACGACACAACACAGCCACACCACACTACACACCACACTACACACCACACTACACAGCCACACCACACCACACCACAAAGGCACATTACACCAGACAGCCCACACCACATCACACCACAAAAGGCACACAACACCACAAAACCACACAACACCAGCCACATCACACCACACAACCACACCACACAGCCACACATCACACCACACAGCCACACATCACACCACAAAGGCACACCACACCACACAGCCACACCATATCACACCACACCACACCACACAGCCACACCATATCACACCACACAGCCACACCACACTACACAGCACACCACACAGCCACACCACACCACACCGCCCACACCACACCACACCGCCACGCCACACTACACAGCGACACCACACCACACTACACAGCCACACCACACAGCCACACCACACCGCACACCACACCACACAGCCACATCACATCACAAAGTCTGGTGTAATGTACCTGTGGGGTGGGGTGGCTGTATGGTGTGGTGTGGCTGGTGGTGTGGCTTTGTGGTGTGATGTGGTGTGGCGGTGTAGTGTGTGGTGGTGTGGCGGTGTGGTGTGGTGTGGCTGTGTGGTGTGGTGTGGCTTTGTGGTGTGGCTGTGGTGTGGCTGTGTGGTGTGGTGTGCCTTTGTGGATTTGGTGTGCCTTTGTGGTGTGGTGTGGTGTGCTTGTGTGGTGTGCTTGTGTGGTGTGATGTGGTTGTGGCTGTGTGGTGTGGTTTTGTGATGTGGTGTGGCTTTGTGGTGTGGTGTGGCTGTGTGGTGTGATGTGCCTTTGTGGTGTGATGTGCCTTTGTGGTGTGATGTAGTGTGGCTGAGTGGTGTGATGTGCCTTTGTGGTGTGGTGTGGCTTTGTGGTGTGATGTGGTGTGGTATGTGGTGTGGCTGTGTGGTGTGGTGTGGCGGTGTGGTGTGGCTGTGTAGTGTGGTGTGGTGTGGCTTTGTGGTGTGGCTCTGTAGTGTGGTGTGGCTGTGTAGTGTGGCTGTGTGGTGTGGTATGTGGTGTGGCTGTGTAGTGTGGTGTGGCTGTGTGGTATGGCCACACACAGCCACACCACACCACACAGCCACACCACACAGGCACACCACACCACACAGCCACACCACACCACACAGCCACACCACACTACACAGCCACAGCACACCACACAGCCACACCACACTACACAGCCACACCACACCACACCACACAGCCACACCACACAGCCACACCACATCACACCACAAAGGCACACCACACCACACCACACAGCCACACCACACCACACAGCCACACCACACCACACAGCCACACCACACCACACAAAAAGAGCCACACGACACAGCCACACCACATCACACAACAAAGGCACATCACACCACAAAGGCACGCCACACCACACAGCCACACCACACAGCGACACCACATCACACAGCCACACCAGACAGCCACAGCCACATCACACCACAAAGCCTGGTGTAATGTGCCTTTGTGGTGTGGCTGTGTAGTGTGGTTTGGCTGTGTGGTATGCTGTGGTTGTGTGGTGTGGTGTGGTTTTGTGCTGTGGTGTGCCTGTGTGGTGTGGTGTGATGTGGTGTGGCAGTGTGGTGTGGTGTGGTGTAGTGTGGTGTGGCGGTGTGGTGTGGCTGTCTAGTGTGGTGTGGTGTGTCTTTGTGGTGTGGTGTGGTGTGGTGTGGCTGTGTAGTGTGGTGTGGTGTGGCTGTGTGGTGTGGTGGTGTGGCTGTGTGGTGTGGTGTGGCTTTGTGGTGTGGTGTGGTGTGGCTGTGTGGTGTGGTGTGGCTTTGTGGTGTGGTGTGGTGTGGCTGTGTGGTGTGGTGTGGTGTGGCTGTGTGGTGTGGCTGTGTGGTGTGGTGTGGCTTTGTGGTGTGGTGTGGTTTTGTGCTATGGTGTGCCTGTGGTGTGATGTGCCTTTGTGGTGTGGCACAGCCACACCGCAAAGTCACACCACACTACACAGCCACACCACACCACACAGCCACACCACACCACAAAGGCACACCACACCACAAAGCCACACCACACCACAAAGGCACACCACACCACAAAGGCACACCACACAGCCACACCACACAGCCACATCACACCACACAACCACACCACACCACACAGCCACACCACACCACACAGCCACACCACACCACACCACACAGCCACACCATATCACACCACACCACACTACACAGCTATACCACACCACACCACACCACACAGCCACACCACACCACAAAGCCACACCACAAAGCCACACCACACAGCCACACCACACCACATTACACAGCCACACCACACAGCCACACCACACCACACAGCCACACGACACCACACAAAAAGAGCCACACGACACAGCCACACCACAGCACACCACACAGCCACACCACAAAGCCACACCACACTACACAGCCACACCACACCACACAGCCACACCACATCACACAACAAAGGCGCACCACACCACACCGCCACACCACACCGCCACACCACACTACACAGCCACACCACAAAACCACACCACAAAGGCACATCACACCACACCACACTACAGAGCCACAGCACACCACACCGCCACACCTCACCACACCACACAGCCTCGCCACACCGCAATGTCCACATCACAGCCACACCACACCACACCACACCACACTACACAGCCACACCACACTCCACACCACCCCACCAGCGTGGACCAACACACCATCCCCATGTAAGGTTTGTGCTGCACAACACTGCCCCTACAACACACACACACCTAACACAAAAATCCCACCTACTGACTATTGACACGTACACACACACACCCACCCCTAACCCTGAACACATGTCTACACCTTTTCTCACACACATACCCTCCCGAACACACTGAATATGGTATAGTGATGTGGTATGGTATAGTGGTGTGGTGATGGTATGTCTGTGTGGAGTCTACTTTTGTATGTTTGGGTGCTGGATGTATGTACAGGTGTCTATTTTTTGGGTGTATATGGGTATGTTGTGTGTGTGTGGGTGGGTGTGTAGGTGTCTGCTTTTGTATGAGTGTAAGTATAGGTGTGGTTTTTTGGGGTGGGGGGGGAGTATGTCTGGGTGTCTGTGGTGTTGTACGTTTTAGTTTGTAATTTTGTGGCGCAGATGTGTGTGTGTGTGTAGGACTAAATGTGTAGGTATCCTTGTGGTGTTGGATACATCACTGTTGTCACAATGTGTGGGTTAGTTGTATCCAACCATTGTTTAAAGCCCTTTGATGGTCATCCTATGGGATGATTACCTGTGTTTAAAAAAAAAAAAAAAAGTTTTTAACGTAACAAAGTAATTTATTTTGGATTTTATGTGTACCTCTGGTGAGAATGAGATATGAATACCGAAGGTCACACATTAGAGCTTTGAGGAAAAACAACAACTAAACAGTATATATACACAAAAACCTACACCCGGTAAACGCGCAAATCCACACACACACACACCACGCACCCCCTACCTGTGCGGACCAAGGAGTACACCATCTCCAGGTCAGGCTTGTGGTGCAGAGCATTGCCGTACAGCCGCACGAAGACCCGGTTGCTGTGCGAGGTCAAGGCCACGGCCTGGGGGTCAAGCTGGGGGTCATCGTCGCCACACAGACGGCCCTTGCGGTCAGCGGGGAGGGTGGTGGCCTGGTAGATGGCCACGTAGCTGATGTCACAGCGGGCAGGGTTGCTGCCCCCGCCCCGGGCCATCTTCACAGTCTGCAGGTGGATCTGGGGGGAGGGCACACAACGGGGTGTTAATACTGAGGCCATAGCCCCTCGGTGAAGGGGGCACATTGTAAGAGGATAAAATAAATATATATATGTTGAAAAAAAAAACCCCAACCCAAACATGACACAGTAAATCGACCAAAACTAACTATGCCATTCAACAACATTTACGAAGTAAAAATTCGTAATATGTCAAACCCTAACATTCAAATGTGGAAAAATTATACAACAGTTGACTCGTACCTTGAGGAAGTAGTGTGGGAGGGGGGGGGGGGAGGGTAAAGACTCAGAGTGGTTCACTGAAGGTCCAGGCGCACCACTAGCTTTTTACACCACCAATTAATGAGTTGCCCTTCATGTACACACATGAAAACGTTTCGTTTAAAGAGAAACCAAATAGCATTCCACGTCTCTTGAACGCTATATAAATGTCTACGGTCAAGAATGTATATTTATTCATTTATCTATGTATTCATTTTTTATTTATCCACTGTTTTTGGTTACGACCAGTTTACACTGATGTAGATGTACGCGCGCTGGGCATTCAGACGATAGAACAGCAATGAATCCTGGTGTATGCGTGTTGTAAACCGAACCAAGAGATGTCCAGTGTCCCAACCTGGTGATCCTGTCCACCACACCACCGCCACCCTCACACAGCATCCAACCCACGTACGTAATGATAGACAGCTCGACTCTGAGGACTGTCAGTTTGTTTCAAGGTTCAAAGCGTGCTGATTGATCCATAAACGCTGCACCGCATCGGCTTAGGAATAAAGGAGGAGGAGGAGGAGACGTATGACCTTGGCATAAACCCATCGAGCTGTCAGGCCTTGACAGCCTAACCAAAGGTAAAACAGGCACGTGGGGCATATGTCTCTATCAGGCACGTGGGGCATATGTCTATCAGGCAGGATCTACAGCATCCATCCTAAAAAAAAAAATGAGGTGAGACATCCATCTCCAGATCTATGGCATCTATCATGTTTACAGGGAAAAGAAAGTGATGTGAGGTATCCATAAATATAAGACAGGATCTATGGCATCTATCCTGTTTACAGGAAAATATGACATGAGGCATCTATCTCTATCAAACAGGATCTATGGCATCTATCCTGTTGACAGGAAAATATGACATGAGGCATCTATCTCTATCAAACAGGATCTATGGCATCTATCCTGTTGACAGGAAAATATGACATGAGGCATCTATCTCTATCAAACAGGATCTATGGCATCTATCCTGTTTACACGAAAATGTATGAGGCATCCATATCTATGGCATCTATCCTGTTTACAGGAAAATGTATGAGGTATCCATATCTACCAGACATGATCTATGGCATCCTGTTTACCTCTATCAGGCACGTGGGGCATATGTCTCTATCAGGCAGGATCTACAGCATCTATCCTAAAAAAAATGTGAGACATCCATCTCCAGATCTATGGCATCTATCCCGTTTACACGGAAAAGAAAGTGATGTGAGGTATCCATCTATATCAGACAGGATCTATGGCATCTATCCTGTTTACAGGGAAATATGACATGAGGCATCCATCTCTATCAAGCAGGATCTATAGCATCTATCATGTTTACAAGGAAAAGAAAGTGATGTGAGGTATCCATCTATATCAGACAGGATCTATGGCATCTATCCTGTTTACAGGAAAATATGATATGAGGCATCTATCTCTATCAAACAGGATCTATGGCATCTATCCTGTTTACACGAAAATGTATGAGGCATCCATATCTATGGCATCTATCCTGTTTACAGGAAAATGTATGAGGTATCCATATCTACCAGACATGATCTATGGCATTCTGTTTACATGACCGCAACCGAGGTCCTGGCCCAAAGCCGAAGAAGGGGAGAGCAACACGGATAAACTTCATCAACACGTGGTGCCTGCTGCTCTATTCGTGCCTCGCTGAGAAAGGGGAGGTAATCAGTTCCCTTGACTGGCCCACGGACCATGGCAGACTGGGTCTGAGTGAATCAGTGAGGGAGTAACTTGGTTAGTGCTCTGCCGTGACGTCATAACTGTCGTCGGCGCCGCTGGGCGGTGTGGTGCACGTGCCGAATCACGTCAGATTATGACCCCTGCACTGCTGCATTGCGGGGACTTGGCTAGTGGGTGGCCTTGTGGAGACCACACAGGGACAGCTGGCTGTTGACTGCAGACAGTCACACTTCTAGCGCACAGTGTCCAAACGCCACAGATCTTTTCAATCACTGACAACAGCTGTACGCCGGTTTGGAGCGTTTACCATCAGCTTTCCTACAAAAAGTGAATCGATGTTTGTAAAGCTCTTCGGTCTTTGTCTGTGACCGAGGATAGGCGCTGTATAGGTATATCTAATTATAATGACTATCAGACGCAGTGTATGGTTTAAAAGACTAAGCGGCAAAGGAGCCCCGAGCAGCCGTACCGTGTTGCCTTGGTCAGTGAAGATCTCCCAGGTGCAGTCCACAGGTCTGTTCCGGGGGTAGTTGGGGTCCGACACGTCACCGAAGGGCACCTCCTGTGACGTCAGCACGCCATCCGGATTGTCCGGACCCAGCTTGATGGGAATGCGGCACACTGTGGACATGACTGTAACACCACGTCACATCACACACTGTGGACATAACTGTAACACCACGTCACACACTGTAACACCACGTCACATCACACACTGTGGACATGACTAACACCACATCACACACTGTGGACATGACTGTAACACCACATGACTGTAAAACCACGTCACACACTGTGCACATGACTGTAACACCACATGACTAACACTACATGACTAACACCACGTCACACACTGTGGACATGACTAACACATCACATCACACACTGTGGACATGACTGTAACACCACATCACACACTGGACATGACTGTATCATCACATCAATATACTGTGGACATGACTGTAACACCACATCACACACTGTGGACATGACTGTAACACCACATCACATCACACACTGTGGACATGACTAACACCACATCACATCACACACTGTGGACATGACTGTAACACCACATCACACACTGTGGAAATGACTAACATCACATGCTGTGGACATGACTGTAACACCACATCACATCACACACTGTGGACGGACATGACTGTAACACCACATCACATACTGTAACACCACATTACATCACACACTGTGGACATGACTAACACCACACACTGTAACACCATATCACATACTGTGGACATGACTGTAACACCACATCACACACTGTGGACATGACTGTAACACCACGTCACACACTGTGGACATGACTGTAACACCACGTCACACACTGTAACACCACGTGACTGTAACACCACATCACATCACACACTGTGGACATGACTAACACCACATCACACACTGTGGACATGACTGTAACACCACATCACACGCTGTGGACATGACTAACACCACATCACACACTGTGGATATGAATGTAACACCATATTGTGACTAATACCACATCACACACACTGTGGACATAACTGTAACGCTACCACACAACGACCATTGGTGTAATGTAGTGGGGGTGTAGGTAGGTGTGTGTGTGTGTGTGTGGAGGGGGAGGGGCGTTACAAAATCCCATAACATTTCATTATGGAAAATGCAGTGTTTTGTTTATCTTTTTCATGAGAGAGAGAGAGAGAGGGGGTGGGCAGGGGGAGGGGGGGGGGCAAGACATACTCTTCATTAACGTGGGTAATAGATAAGCAATTAACATGCTGTTTTACACCCCGCCCTCGCTGTAAAGAATGGATAAAGCCTAAGAAGCAAAAAACAGCAAAAGGAAACAAATGTCGATATATATATATATATATATATAGAGAGAGAGAGAGAGAGAGAGACTGATAGACAGACACACGGAGACAGACAGAGAGAGAGAGAGAGACTGATAGACACACGGAGACAGACAGACACAGAGAGAGAGAGAGAGAGAGAGACTGATAGACACACGGAGACAGAGAGAGAGAGAGAGAGAGAGAGAGAGAGACTGATAGACACACGGAGACAGACAGACAGAGAGAGAGAGAGAGTGACCGATAGACAGACACACGGAGACAGACAGAGAGAGAGAGAGAGAGAGAGAGAGAGACTGATAGACACACGGAGACAGACAGAGAGAGAGAGAGACTGATAGACACACGGAGACAGACAGAGAGAGAGAGAGAGAGAGAGAGAGACTGATAGACAGACACACGGAGACAGACAGAGAGAGAGAGAGAGAGAGAGAGACTGATAGACACACGGAGACAGACAGAGAGAGAGAGAGAGAGAGAGAGACTGATAGACAGACACACGGAGACAGACAGAGAGAGAGAGAGAGAGAGAGACTGATAGACAGACACACGGAGACAGAGAGAGAGAGAGAGAGAGAGAGAGAGAGAGGGGTGGGGATGCATCCGAAACCTCAGTGCGTGCAAGTTTAGTGTGATAATTAACACACACAGAGAAGACACGCACGCTGTAACATCAACCAATTCTTTCTCCCATGTACACATGCTTTGCGGAACAGCACACACACACACACACACACACACACACACACACACACACACACACACACCAAAAAACAACAACAACAAACGAAAAACCTATTATATACAAATGGGAAACTGTGCCGTAGAGAAAAGAATGAGAAGGGGAGAGTGAAAGAGGGCCGAGTGTGTTGGTGATGCGTGTTTATTGGTTACTACCTGGCTGGGAGAGAGAGAGAGAGAGAGAGAGAGAGTTCATATTCTGCCGCTCAAAATAGTGCCCCCACGTGTGCCGACATCAAACGAAAGAGTTCACGCTTCAGCAACAATGAGTGTTGTGTACCGGGCGTTTTATGGCGCCACGGTGTGTGTAACTGCTGGGGAGTTAGTTGTGCCTGCCTTTCCTTTATATTCTTTTTTTGGGTGGAGTTTTTGTTCCTAGTAGTGCAATACTTTCGCATGAGACAAACAATGCATGTGCATGTGCACGTGCTCTGCATGCATGCGAGACAGAAAGTCAGAAGAAAAAGAGGCAGAATCGGTTGATCTCTGACTTGTGATCCAGTGCTGGCCAGTGATAGGGTCGGAGGCCTCGTTTCGGCATGGTGATGTGAACTTGGGAAATACACAGTACCCCGAATTTCCCCACATCACCCAGGTGTGGGATGGCCACCTGATACCCACGCTCGGTGCCGGCGCCAGTAGTAATTATTTCGGTTTCCCCTGTATCTCATCCTGCCTTTGTCTGTGTACGACTATACTCGCTTTAGGTCTTTACAATCACCAGGTCAATCCCTTCACAGTTACTCCACCTTTCTCACAACAGGTTGTGTGTGTCAGTGATGAAAAGTTTCTTTGGCAAGACATTCCCTTCTGTTTGTTAGTGGACGTTTATCTTCTGTCTTAAATGACTTTGTCAAGTGTGTGTAGGTGTGGGCCACTCGCCTCAGTGACTCTTTCTGAAGCAGTTATAAGGTTGTTATACTTAGTTGTTATCTTTTAGTGTGACACTCCAAATTGAAGGAAGGAAGGAATTTTTGTTTAATGTCCCGTCACACATATCGGTGATTGAAGACATTTTGTAAAAGTATTTATGAATACATCTGAGTATTATCGGTTAGAAGGGGTGGGAGATGTGGATGAATGGAGGGTTGGGGGAAACTGGGCAAATGAGGGTAAAAATGTGGGTGAAATTTGAAAGAAAAACAAAACAAACAAACAAAAAAAAAACCCCTCTCAATACAGTTACAGGAAATTACTTAAAGGGCTTCGTAAAAGAGAAGTCGTTAAACTGACAAGCGAAACAACTGATAATGAATGCAAAAAGTCAAAAAAATCAACGTTCTCAGTCACTTGTGAAGACACACTTTCGTGTACAAAGGCTTCATCAAGCTACAGTGAAAAATTATATGCTCAATTGTCAGGTTATTAAAGCATATACACTTGACATTAGAACAATACTTGGTCCGTAATGAATTTGATAATAGTCTGAGAGCTAAGCTCAGAATTGGTCTGCGAATCGGACCAAAGTCTGAGAGAGTCAACTGACGAGGTTTTAGACTTGAATTCAAGCACCTATAAAAGTCTCTTTCTAGTATATTGCTTATTACCTTGTATGACAATGGGCAATATACTTTTATACTATCTATATGATTTTTTGCTCCCCTTTTTGCTGCCCTATCTGCTTGGTCGTTATAACGGTTGTTATACTTAGTTCTTATCTTTTAGTGTGACACTCCAAATTGACTGCCGTTCGCCGTAGTGCAAACGGTTCCCATGCCAACTGAAACGAAGGCGTTGATTTTCGTTTCATGGTTAATTTGGTTGAAACGGACTTTTCGCAGTGCTAGACTTGAACACTGAACAAAGTGTGCAGTGACTTCCACCAAACCAACAGAATGCGGGATTCAGAGTGAAGAGGAATGGATGCGTAAAACATGATGAGGGAGAGAGAGGGGAGAGAGAGGGGGTGAGGGAGAGAGAGGGGGGAGGGAGAGAGGGGGAGGGAGAGTGAGAGGGGGAGGGGGAGAGAGAGGGGGGAGAGGGAGAGAAAGAGAGAGAGGGAGAGAGGGAGAGAGAGAGAGGGAGAGACAGACACACAGACAGAGACGGAGAGAGCTAGAGAGTGACAAATAGAGAAAAAAATAGGGGGCGGGAGGGGGGGGAGGGGGGAGTAGGTGGGGGTGGGGGGTGGGTTTGCAGTCTCATCCACAGAAATGGATCAAACTAAAGTCAAAACCTCACCTTTGCTCAAGGACGTCCCGTCGTCTTGTGCTGAAACAAAAGCAGAAATCCGTGTACCTCTTCAAGCCAAGGAAAACTATCAGTATCTCTTCTGATATTTCTGGTCTTGAATCTTAGCACAAATTGTACACAGTCTGCCCACAGCACAGTAAACCCATACACTCGAAAGTCAGAAAATGCTACAATCCTTGTTCAGGTGAAAGTACAGATTAAACAAATGAATAAAAAATATGTGGTATAAAGTGTAGTCCTGGTATGTCGACTAAAAGGAGGATCTGCCAGTAAATAACATACAAAATGTAATATGAAGTGACCGAAAATCACGAAGATGACATTATGACAATAGGGGTAAAAACATAAAATGAAACCTTTGAATCATGTAAACGTAATCCAGTCATAATGCGCGTTAAGGCGTAAACATATAATTCAAAAGTAGCTTGACCTCTTTGTTAGTCTTATTCTTAGCTGCCTGAATGTAATGGTTAGCATAAGCACTCGCTATAAATATGCCTGAATCAAACGGCAAACAAACTTACGGGGCATGCATGCGTGAGAACTGTCTGTTGAGAGTGTGCAAATACCAGCTAACACAATCACCATGAACCTGAACCTCAAAATGGCTAAATACCAGCTCACACAATCACCATGAACCTGAACCTCAAGACGGCCCAACACCAGCTCAATCACTATGAACCTGAATCTCCAGAAGCACCAACACTGTAACCTTGACCCCTCAAGCAGAACCAACAACACGTTTCTTCTAACTGTGGTCCTTGTGGTAGGAAGAGTACAATTAGACCCAGATACCAGCTCCGACACTATAACCCTGACCCTCAAGCAGCACCAAGACTCACTGTGGTCCTTGTGGTAGGAGTAGATGGCCCGGAAGCCGCCGTACTGCAGCAGGTCGTCCGTCTTGAAGCGCAGCCACAGGAAGCGGTTGGTGGAGTCGATGAGCGGCGGGAACATGGCGCCACAGAAGCGGTCGATGAGCGGGGAGTAGGCGAAGGGCCCGTCCCGCACCTCCAGGAAGTCGTACTTGCAGTCCTCGGACTGCTCCAACGTGAACTGCTCCCGGAAGTCCAGCTGGATGGTGAAGCCAGGGGGCGCTGTGCCGGACAGAGGACAGAGGTCACTGTCACATTGATGGCATGTCTGTTTGTCTATCTATCTACCTACCTACCTACCTCTCTGTCTGTGTCTGTTTGTCTGTCTGTATATCTGTATATCTGTCTGTCTGTATATCTAACTGTGTCTGTCTATATATCTAGCTATCTGTCTGTCTATATATCTATCTGTCTGTCTGTGTCTGTTTATATATCTAGCTATCTGTCTGTGTACCCGTCTGTCTATCTGTCTATCTACCTACTCATCTCTCTGCTCTGTCTATACGCACAATCTTTTGGTGTTTGTTTTGTATCTGATTTATATCAAGTTGTTTTTTTTTACCACAACATACTTCTCAAAGTGAAATTCGGGCTGCTCTGCCCTTGGAGAGCTTATCGCCACAGTGCAGCGCCACTAAAACACACACACACACACACACACACACACACACACACACACACACACACACTATTCTTACTCTACATTCTGTGGTACTGATAATATCCGCTGACGATAACGACTGAAACGGCAAGGGGAAGTGGGAGTTGGTGGGTGGGGGTGGGGTGCTACAATCACATCATCTTGCGCTTTGGTGAACAGAGGCAGACGCGGACATCTTGGTTGCTGCCCTAACGAGCTTCAAAACGGCCACGGGAAGTCATCCCCAATACACAGCTACAGAAGGCAGACACTGCTTCTGCGTAAGGTCCACGTCATCCTCAGCCACTGTGACCACGTGAGGTGTGAATGGTTACTGACAGGGACAGAAATACAGACTCTCTCAGACTTTGGTCCGATTCGCAGACCAATTCTGAGTTTAGCTCTCAGACTATTACCAAATTCATTACGGACCAAGTATTGTTCTAATGTCAAGTGCATATGCTTTAGTAACCTGACAATTGAGCATATAATTTTTAACTGTAGCTTGATGAAGCCTTTTGTACACGAAAGTGTGTCTTCACAAGTGACTGAGAACGTTGATGTTTTTGACTTTTTGCATTCATTATCAGTTGTTTCGCTTGTCCGTTTAACGACTTCTCTTTTACGAAGTCCTTTAAGTAATTTCCTGTAACTGTATTTAGAGGGTTCTTTTTTGTTTTGTTTTGTTTTTCTTCCAAATTTCACCCACATTTTTACCCTGATTTGCCCAGTTTCCCCCAACCCTCCATTCATCCACACCTCCCACCCCTTCTAACCGATAATACTCAGATGTATTCATAAATACTTTAACAAAATGTCTTCAATCACCGATATGTGTGACGGGACATTAAACAAAAAATTCTTCCCTTCACCCCCAATCAAGTTCAAAATAGTTCTAAACACCTCGTCATCATCAATCATCATCTTATTTGCAGGTGTCGGATTCCTGGATTAAATGGCTACCCAACTCATTCTCATCGAGAAGTTCGAGCGCGCACATTGATGACAAATCTGACATGAGTCCTAGTTCTTTCACCCTGTTCTCTGAGAGAGAGACAGAGTGAGAGAGAGAGAGAGTCACAGAGAGAGACAGAGACAGAGAGAGAGTCACAGAGAGAGACAGAGACAGAGAGAGAGAGAGACAGAATGAGACAGAGAGAGAGACAGAGACAGAGACAGAAAGATGCATGTTTAATGGTGCCTGCCTGTATTATCCTTTTCTCTGTCTACTCCTCACACCCTAAATGCTTGTTTTCCATCACGAAGAGCTCTGGTAATGGCGTCTGACTGGAAAACCGATATATATATATATATATATATATATATATATATATATATATATATATATATATATATAACCTAAACTGATATTTGGTCTAGTTAGCATTTTAGTTTGCGATGCGAACCATTTTGTAGGCGGTTAATTTCTTGTTTCAATGTCCTTGATGTAATGAATTCCGGGGCTGTTTTTTTGTTTTTTTTCAAGTGTCCTGCATTTTGCAACGCATGCAGATGTACATTTAGTACGGCTGCAGGGACAGAGCAACAGCCAGTTTCCTTTGCTGATTCGGCTGATGAGTGTGTGTGTGTGGATAAACTATTGTTAATATTTTGTTTAAAACCCATTTTAAGCAGTACTGTATTTTCTGTCTGTCTCTCTGTCCCTCTGTCTCTCTCTCTCTCTCTCTTTCTGTCGCTCAATCCTTTTGCCTCTCTCTCCCCCACCCCGCCCCCCTCCCCGCCCCCACAAAGTAGCTCTCATGAAGTACAGCTACACAGAACAGGGTGTTTTGCTGTGGGAACGCGTGCACGCACCAACAGGCGGGGGCACGTGAAAGCACACCTGTGGCACATTATGAGTCCATCATCAGCCCACTGTGCACCACATTCCGAGGGCAGGGGGCAGGGGGGGGCTGGGGGCAGGGGGGGCTGGGGGCAGGGGGAATGTGGTGGGGGGTAGGGGGAAGGGGGGGGGGACTAGCACCCCGCGCACTCTGCAGTCACTGACGGACTCTTATCTCAGGATCTTCATCAAGGCACGCGTGCTGTAGGGACGAGATAAGATCGTACCGTGACCTTTTTGTCTGTAGAATAGCTACCACCAAGCCACCAACAGAATGCCGGATTCAGAGAGAAGGGTTGAATGGATGTATAAAGAGAGAGAGAGAGAGAGAGAGAGAGAGAGAGAGAGAGAGAGAGAGAGAGAGAGAGAGAGAGAGAGAGAGCTCAGAACTCAAAACGTTTTTATTCAAGGATTAAGATTTCAGGCATTGCCTGTTCTTCCAATCTGTCCTTGCTAATCTACATCTGTTCCAAATAGCACACACAGGTCAATGAAGGGAAAAGATATGCATGCAGAAGGACATGCATAATGAAGAAAACAACCCTCGCCCCCCCGGCCCCCCAACCCCCACCCACACACACACATGCATACACACACGCGCGCGCGCACACACACACACAAACAGATTGACAGATGGATGGGAAAGTGAGTCACACACACACACACACACAGAGAGAGAGAGAGAGAGAGAGAGAGAGAGAGAGAGAGAGAGAGAGAGAGAGAGAACACTGAACACTTTAATGTCAATAGCTTTACAGCCCTAATGACATGGGGGTTCATAATACAAATAACAACATGCATCAATAGTCATAATATTGATGAAAACCAAAGCCAAAACGAAATCAATCAATCTGTGCAACAAAGTGCAGTTCGACCATCCATTCAAAGTAATGGCATGTAGTGAGAAGAGAGAGAGAGAGAGAGAGAGAGAGAGAGAGAGAGAGAGAGAGAGAGAGAGAGAGAGAGAGAGAGACGATCCGGGTGTTCAAAAGGTACAGTATTGATACTGCCTCTGAAATCTACGTATGGCAAATGCAACATACTACAGTGACTACCACCATCATCAATATTACTTGGACACTTGTGACGATTATGATAGAACGAAATGAATAAATGCATACATGCATAATAAATAGAACGAAAAAAGAAAAGAAAGAAAAGAAGAAGATAAAAAAAAAGGACAAAAGAAGCAAAACAAAACAAGATAAAATTAGAAAGCAAGAAAAGAACAACAACAACAGCAGCAACAATAAATGAGACATAGCTGACCTCTTTGTTACTGCCGACAGTAATTCAAACGTCAGAGTTATTTACTGTTGGAATGGGTGAAGATATTTGTGCAAACTTGATTTGAAAATAGGTAGAGAACCGTCCGTTTGTATGTGTAGAGGGAGGGAGTTCCACAGGGATGCACCCGAAAATGCAAAAACTAGTTTTGAAAATATCAAGGGGAGAGAGAGAGAGAGAGAGAGAGAGAGAGAGAGAGAGAGAGAGAGAGAGAGAGAGAGAGAGAGAGAATGAATGAATGAATGAATCTTTATTTTCCAACGGTGAAGATTTTTGCACTTTGGCCGACTTGCACATCTGCCGTTTTTCTAAGAGACACACAAACATGTACGCATATAAATGTAGTTATACTTAATACTTAATACATGTATAATGTACAAGTATAACACAGCGTCAAACTGAGAGACACAACATCGCTCACATCTGTACGGAACGGAAGCGAGTAACACACACACGCACACTAACACACACACACACACCAAGGGAAAAACAACAACAAAACCCTAGCATGAATGCTACACATGAATGATTCAAGTGAAATTAACAGAGAGAGAGAGAGAGAGAGAGAGAGAGAGATGACAGTGATGATAATGATCTTCGAGGTCAGATTTCGCGATACATTTCGCTCCTTTTTACAGTAATTCTGTGTTACTCATCCTCCGACTCTCCCTCCCTCTCTCTCTCACCCCCCACCTCCCCTCTCTCTTTCTGTCTCTGTTCCTGTCTCACCCTTATACGCCCCCCCCCCCCCACTCTCTCTCTCTTTTTATCTTCTTCCCTGTCACTTCAACTATCTTTCTCTCTTCGCCCCCCAACCCCCGCTCTCTCTCTCTCTTTCTCTCCCCATCCCACCAAAGAGTACGATTGTCTCCCTTGCAGCCAGAGGCCCTCACAGCCACAGAGGGAGGGAGGGGTGTGTGTGGGGGGGGGAGGGGGGCAGGGGGGGGTGAGAGGAAACCCCATCACACCAGCTATGTCCGGATCGCCTCTGGCGGGGAACCCGACGGGAAACCCAGGGACCGGAAGCCCCCACTTTTAACGTCACTTCCGGGGAGAGAGCGGCGGCGGCGGAGCGTCAGAGGATTTTGTCTCACAGGCATGCGCACACCGCCCACAGGATGAAAAGTCAAGCCCGAAAAAAAGTTGTTTTTTTGTGTGTGTTTTTTTAAATATATATTTTGTTTACCGCCCAGTGATGGAGGTCCGTGGATTCCTGGTGCTTCCATGCCACTCTTGTTTTCTCTATAGTTATTTATCTGACATGTGTGCAGTTATATGTATCATAGTTTGCGCACATTTTCATCATAATCTTAATGTACTAAGTGTGCATTATCTATCATTTTGTATCACAAACATCCTTTTTTTTTTCTCTCTCCTTTACTGAGTGTATCTTTGCCCTGGGGGATCGATGTGAAGTAGCATGTGTCCACATTCCACTTCCATCATTATTAAACAAAATTGATTTGATCAAAATTCATTCTCTCTCTGTCTCCCTCTCTCTCGCTGTGTGTGTGTGTGTGTGTGTGTGTGTGTGTGTGTGTGTGTGTGTGTTATCTTCAGTTTAACGTCTATTCACTATAAGTGTTTTTAGATGGAAAGGAGTAAAGAAGTGGATATAGGAAAGGGAATGCATGTGAATATTAGCGTAAAAAAAGTATTCATGTTATGTATCAGAGGAGAAGTATATTATAAGAAAAAGGTCTCAAGAGATTGTGGTGTGTATTGAATGAGGTGTCATGGGAAGGAGAATATGTATATGCATATCAACAAGTATTAACCTACAACAATGTAAATATAAATAACAACATTAATTATAACACATCAAAGGAGGATACCAACTGGACTGGAGTTATTTAATTTCCGAAAACATTCTAAGCAATGAATAATCATTCAAAATCTTTGAATGTGTGTGTGTGTGTGTGTGTGTGTGTGTGTGTGTGTGTGTGTGTGTGTGCGCTGATGCACTTCCTATACATAACGCTTCCCCACCTACATTGTACGCAGTGTGTCTTGTCTTGTCTGTCAGTCCGGCTGTGTGGAGAGGTATGGATGCCATTTGCTGACAACCCAATATATGTATGTGCGTGCGCGTATGCAGTGTGTGTGTGTGTGTGTGTGTGTGTGTGTGTGTGTGTATTGGTGTGGCGTCGTTTGCAGTGAGGGCCAACAACTGAGTAGAGGCCTGGCGGTATGTGCCGCCCACATGTTTCCCGTGACCTTGTCAATACTGCCGTTCTCTTTCCCATGCATGTCCTGTCTTACAGCGATAACTCTTGTCTCCACACACTCCATCCATTACCGTTTGGGTTGTTTTTTTTGGCGCCCCCCCCCCCTCCACCTTCCCCCCTCCTCTTTCTCTCTGTCTGCGGCATGTGTGCGTCTGCTTGTGTGTGCTCTCGGTGTGTGTGTGTGTGTGTGTGTGTGTGTGTGTGTGTGTGTTTCTGTGCGCGTGTGCGTTGTTTGTTTCGTTTTCATTTTCGGCGCATCAGAATCGCACACACAGGCACTGTATCTAGGCGGGCGTTGTTGCATTCACACTGCTTTCTTCGCTTGCAATAGGAAAAAGAACAGGCACATAGGAGGGAGGTGTGTGCAGGATTCTTCTCTCCCTTCATCGCTTTCCCTCCACCCCCAGCCCCCTCCACCCTCCCTCCCGCCGCACCCTCTACCCCCTCCCCTCCCCAGTCCCTCCACCTACCCCCTCCCTCCCGACGAACACGCCTCCCCTCCCCTCCTCCCACCCCCACACCTCCCTCCCTCTCGCCGAACCCGCCTCCCCTCGCCGAACCCGCCTCCCCTCCCCTCCTCCCACCCCCACACCTCCCTCCCTCCCGCCGCACCCTCTACCCCCTCCCCTCCCCTCCCCAGTCCCTCCACCTACCCCCCTCCCTCCCGCCGCACCCGTCTCCCCTCTCCCCTCCCCTCCCCTCCCTGCTGGAGTCTTAAACGTGCATGTCCAATAAAGTGTGATGCAGCGCCTGGGCAAATAACCGTGGCTAATTGCTGATTCTTCTTCAGCGCACATGTGGGGAACACATCACTGCGCTTCTTTACACACTGTGTACACGTGTTCGCGCGCGCACACACACACACACTCACACACACACACACACACACAGAGGAAGAGGGAGAGGGAGAGAGTGGGGGATTGATAGAGAGAGAAAGAGAAAGAGGCAGAAAAAGAGCGAGAGAAAGAGTGAGAGAGGGTGTGAGGAACATCCTTTATCTCTCTATATATATATATCTCTCTCTCTCTATATATATATATATACAACCCTCGCCCTAAAGAGGGAAAAAAGTTAAAGAAGCGTAAATGAGCAAAAAGAAGGAAAAAAAAAAAAAAACACAATCAAAATACATCAGTATTTTCCCATTATTCCACCATTCAGCCATTAAAAAAAAAAGGAGAATGAAACGCACGCGCGCGCGCGCGCGCGCACACACACACACACACACACACACACACACACACAAATGCACTCACTCAAGAGAGAGCGAGAGGGAACCCACAGATCGTTGAAAGCAATGTTGTATTTCAGTTGATGTCAAGTTTTGTGAACTGGTACATTTGTAGATTTCTGCTTAAAGTTGTTGTGGTTAGTTTGTTTGTTTTTTCTTTTTGTTTTTGTTGTTGTTGTTGTTGTTGTTTGTTTGTTTTTAATTTAATGTGATGGTAAATTATTCCAGTACGTTTCCCCGCTGTGTGTGAGACTGGACTTAAAAAAGATCAAGATTTGGACGAGGAATATGCAACTTTTGTACATGTCATATGTTAGATTGCGTTTTTGTTTCTGAGAGAGAGAGAGAGAGAGAGGTGGGGGGGGGGAGAGGAAGGGAGGTACCAAAGATAGAAAGGGCAGTTGGGGGGTGTACAGGGGGGAAGGAAGGAGAGGGGGGGGGGGAGCGAATGCGCGAACAAGACAACTGGAAGAAAAGTGTTGAGTTGGGGTGAGAGCCGGCATGGGGAAGGGGGAGCAGTTGGGGGGGGGGGGGGTGAAGGGGTGGGGGTGGGGAGCTGATATGAACATCTGACCTCACGTGTAACTCCCGGGGAAAGCTTTTGAACTTATTTCGGGTCGCTCTTGTTTACAGTTCTCTCTCGAGACAGCTCCACAAGTGAGCAACATCGGCTGACCCGCCACGTCTGGGAATAAAAAAAAATATAAAAAAAAAAACAGGAGGGAGGGAAGAAGAATAATGGAGACAACTGTAAACTAACTACAATGGTGCTGGAGATGGATGGATCGACAGAGAGAGAGAGAGAGAGAGAGAGAGAGAGAGAAGACAGACAGACAGAGACAGAAAGAGGTAAAAAAAAGAAAGAAAAAAAAAGCTTGTTTACAAGACGTGGAGGCGGAGGGGAATAAACACGGACATAAACACCCTTTGTGAACTAATAGGTACGGCCTTAGTGGCTGAATCAAAGTGCTAGTCTGCTTTAAAAGAACAAACAAACAAAAAAACAAACAAAAAACAAAAACCTCCATGTATAAAAGAATGGGGGGAAAGATTTCTTCTTCTTTTTTTTTTTTTCAGGTCGGTCTCTGTAGATACGTCAGAGGCCAGGAACGGAAACTGTAGTAAACACGGGGGAACCTTGCCAGACAGGGGGGATAAACTGAAGGCAGCAAGGGGAACGATCGCTTTATTCTCTTCACTGTTCTTTTCTCTCTTTCAGTCCTGGAATCTTCGGCTGGGTTCTGTTGTGGCCTCGTCCGTCCCGTTTCAAACCCATCCTTCTCTCTATCCACCCCTCTCTCTCTCTGTCTCTCCCTCCCTGTCTGTCTTTCCCTCTCTCTCTCTACCTCCTCTCATTCCTCTCTCTGTCTCTCTCCCTCTCTACGTCTGTCTCTCTTCCTCTCCCCCCTCCTCTCTCATTCCCACTCTCCCTTCTTCCTTACCTCCTCTTCCTCCCTGCTTCTCTCTCTCTCTCCCCCCCCCCCTCTCTCTCTCTCCCCAACTCTCCCCGTCCCTCTATCTCTCGCAGAAAATCTCTCCCCCCCCCCCTCTCTCCAAACTTTGGGGCTGTGCTGATCTGAACAATTCAAACCCACGGCCCTGGTTTCGTTATTAAGGATTTGTGCCAGGGTTTCGGGTATGGCTGGATTTGTCTGGTTATGAAAATCGAGACCAGCAGGAATGAACGAATGTAACGTTCGAGTCAATGGAGGCACGCACGCTCCTGTTTATCTTATATATATATATATATATTAAATAATCCATTACTGAAGTGTGGGGGTGGGGGTGGGTTATCCCCTTCCTCCTCTCCATCAAGGATCACAAAGCGGAATAAAATTTCGTTCAGGTACACGTGCTTTCCACTCCCTCTCTTCCCTTTAAAGACGGCATCTTTCTTTCAGGGAACGGCAAGATGCAGGTTATCGACTCGTCTTCTTATAAGGCGAAACATGTCGGCTTTCAATACTTGCAGATTGTCAAGTTCCCATTTTGCTGACTGAACTCTTGAAGTTCATGACTTTTCTCAAGGCCTGACTAAGCGCGCTGGGTTACGCTGCTGGTCAGGCATCTGCTTGGCAGATGTGGTGTAGCGTATATGGATTTGTCCGAACGCAGTGACGCCTCCTTGAGCTACTGACACTGATACTCTTTCGAAGATTAATCATAAGTATCTCCGGCTGCTTCATTTCAAAGAATCCCAATACATAACATCCTGGAGTGGGAGTGATGGCCTAGAGGTAACGCGTCCGCCTAGGAAGCGAGAGAGAATCTGAGCGCGCTGGTTCGAATCACGGCTCAGCCGCCGATATTTTCTCCCCCTCCACTCGACCTTGAGTGGTGGTCTGGACGCTAGTCATTCGGATGAGACGATAAACCGAGGTCCCGTGTGCAGCATGCACTTAGCGCACGTAAAAGAACCCACGGCAACAAAAGGGTTGTTCCTGGCCAAATTCGGTAGAAAAATCCACTTGGATAGGAAAAACAAATAAAACTGCACGCAGGAAAAAATACACACACACACAAAAAAAAAAATGGGTGGCGCTGTAGTGTAGCGACGCGCTCTCCCTGGGGAGAGCAGCCCGAATTTCACACAGAGAAATCTGTTGTGATAAAAAGGAATACAAATACAAATACAAATCCTGTGTGTAGACGTCTAAGAGACGGCGAACGAACACTGATAACTGATAATGCCTGACAACAACAAAAAACAACAACAACAACGCAACAACTATGGACCCACAAAATATGGGCAATGGAAGGAAAGTTTCAGTTTCAGTTTCAGTAGCTCAAGGAGGCGTCACTGCGTTCGGGACAATTCCATATACGCTACACCACATTTGCCAAGCAGATGCCTGAACAGCAGCGTAACCCAACGCGCTTAGTCAGGCCTTGAAAAAAAAAGGAAAAGAAAAAAAAAGAAGATAAATACATAAAAAAAAAGAACTACTACTACTAATAACAATATGTATAAGGCGCAAAAACTTGATGAAGTCAACTATAACCGTAAAAGAAAAAAAAAAGAAAAAAAAGGGAAGGAAAACCATGTACAGAAAACAAAGCTTTGACACACATCCCACAGTACACAAAGCTTTGACACACATCCCACAGAACACAAAGCTTTGACACACATCCCACAGAAAACACAGCTTTGACACACATCCCACAGAACACAAAGCTTTGACACATCCCACAGAAAACAAAGCTTTGACACACATCCCACAGAAAACACAGCTTTGACACACATCCCACAGAAAACAAAAGCTTTGACACACATCCCACAGAAAACAAAGCTTTGACACACATCCCACAGAAAAAGCTTTGACACACATCCCACAGAAAAAGCTTTGACACACATCCCACAGAAAACAAAAGCTTTGACACACATCCCACAGAAAAAGCTTTGACACACATCCCACAGAAAACAAAGCTTTGACACACATCCCACAGAACACAAAAGCTTTGACACACATCCCACAGAAAACAAAGCTTTGACACACATCCCACAGAACACAAAGCTTGGACACACATCCCAGAGAACACAAAGCTTTGACACACATCCCACAGAACACAAAGCTTTGACACACATCCCACAGAACACAAAGCTTTTGACACACATCCCACAGAAAACAAAGCCTTGACACACATCCCACAGAAAAAGCTTTGACACACATCCCACAGAACACAAAGCTTTGACACACATCCCACAGAACACAAAGCTTTGACACACATCCCACAGAACACAAAGCTTTGACACACATCCCACAGAACACAAAGCTTTGACACACATCCCACAGAACACAAAGCTTGGACACACATCCCACAGAAAACAAAGCCTTGACACACATCCCACAGAAAACAAAGCCTTGACACACATCCCACAGAACACAAAGCCTTGACACACATCCCACAGAAAACAAAAGCTTTGACACACATCCCACACAGAAAACAAAGCCTTGACACACATCCCACAGAAAACAAAAGCTTTGACACACATCCCACAGAAAACAAAGCCTTGACACACATCCCACAGAACACAAAGCCTTGACACACATCCCACAGAAAACAAAGCCTTGACACACATCCCACAGAAAACAAAGCCTTGACACACATCCCACAGAAAACAAAAGCTTGGACACACATCCCACAGAAAACAAAAGCTTTGACACACATCCCACAGAAAACAAAAGCTTTGACACACATCCCACAGAACACAAAGCTTTGACACACATCCCACAGAACACAAAGCTTTTGACACACATCCCACAGAACACAAAGCTTTTGACACACATCCCACAGAACACAAAGCTTTGACACACATCCCACAGAACACAAAGCTTTGACACACATCCCACAGAACACAAAGCTTTGACACACATCCCACAGAAAACAAAGCTTTGACACACATCCCACAGAAAACAAAGCCTTTGACACACATCCCACAGAAAAAGCTTTGACACACATCCCACAGAACACAAAGCTTTGACACACATCCCACAGAACACAAAGCTTTGACACACATCCCACAGAACACAAAGCTTTTGACACACATCCCACAGAAAATGCTTTGACACACATCCCACAGAACACAAAGCTTTGACACATCCCACAGAACACAAAGCTTTGACACATCCCACAGAAAACAAAGCTTTGACACACATCCCACAGAAAACAAAGCTTTGACACACATCCCACAGAAAACACAGCTTTGACACACATCCCACAGAAAACACAGCTTTGACACACATCCCACAGAAAACACAGCTTTGACACACATCCCACAGAAAACAAAAGCTTTTGACACACATCCCACAGACCTACACGAATCTGGTGAATACTTTCTGTGCCGGCACCTCAGTGACTCTCCACGGAGTGGTGGGAGGAAAGGAATGAAAAAAAAAAGAAAGAGAGAAAGAAAGAGAGAGAGAGAGAGAGAGAGAGAGAGAGAGAGAGAAGAAAGAAAGAAAAATCGGCGCTCTCTTCGACTGTTCCCCCCCGCTGATATACAGTTCATCAAAGAGGCAAGGGAAGCCTGTTTTGTTTCAAAGTGCAGATTCTGAGGACATGCAAATGAACGAATGCCCCCCCCCCTCCACCCCCCCTCAGGGGGCAGCCCGTCCCCCCCTCCCCCTCCCTCCACCCTCACAGATCATCCATCACGCCGCCAGAGGGCCAGTGAGGGTGAGGGTGGGGGTGGCAGAGTAGGTCATAAGACAACGATCGAACGATTCCGCTAACACCCCCATTTCGCTTTCCTTTGTTTGTAAGGGTCATTAGACAGGTTTAGTTTAAAAAAAAAAAAAAATTCCTGGAGAACTGAACCATATTGCTCCGTGTGTGTGTGTGTGTGTGTGTGTGTGTGTGTGTGTGTGTGTGCGTGCGTGCGTGCGTGCGTGTGTGTGTGTGTGTGTGTGTGTATGTGCGTGCGTGCGTGCGTGTGTGTGTGTGTGTGTGTGTGTGTGTGTGTGTGTGTGTGTGTGTGTGTATGTGCGAGCGCGCGCGCGCTCGTGCGTAGGCATGCACGCGCGCGCCCTACATATTCCTCTTTTAACGCTCGAAAGCATTTCGTAAACTATTTTTTAACCATGGCAAAAGATAACATTGTACTGAAAATCACTCATCCTTTTTTGCAAATGACCCATTTGTTCAAAAAACGTTCAGTACAAACTCCGTCTCACTGTCTGTCTCTCTCGTTGGGCTGGATGTAAAAAAAAAACAAAGCATGTACCTTTATCACACAGATTTGTTCGGCATACTGACGACAGAAAAGGAAGATATGATACTTTCACTTGCAAAATATGTATCTGAGGCGATAAATATACGGAAAACATCCATCATCGGTCCAAATACTCATTAATCATTACTCATATATATATATATATATATATATATATATATATATATGTATGTATGCGTGTATATATACTCTACCCCCCCCCCCCCCAACTCTTTTGACTGGCCTTTACGTCATTCGTGAGGGGAAGAAATGTAACAGTATATATCATAAACATTATTAACCAGTTTACAACTTCTTCCGTCTTGGGAACGAAACTGAACGGGAAAAACACAGGGGAGAAATCTGGACACTGCCAATGTTTGTCTGTCGCAAGGTAACTGTTAACACCGACCGCCATTATCAGACTTGAGAAAGGTGAACATTTGACATACCGTCTTCCCGGCTGTGACCATGTCAACCTCCATCATGCTGAAGATCTGGAACCTTGTCAGGGCCATGGCAGAGCTGTAGGCTGTTCTTCTGCGTTCATGACCGTTTTTACCCCGCCATGTAGGCAGCCATACTCCGTTTTCGGGGGATGTGCATGCTGGGTATGTTCTTGTTTCCCTAACCCACCGAACGCTGACATGGATTACAGGATCTTTAACGTGCGTATTTGATCTTCTGCTTGCATATACACACGAAGGGGGTTCAGGCACTAGCAGGTCTGCACATATGTTGACCTGGGAGATCGTAAAAATCTCCACCCTTTACCCACCAGGCGCCGTCACCGTGATTCGAACCCGGGACCCTCAGACTGACAGTCCAACGCTTTAACCACTCGGCTATTGCGCCCGTCAAGCTGTAGGCTGTATCCCTTCATCCACTTGTAGGCGTGGAAGTAGTAACAGACGTGGAAGCTGTTGTCGTAGTAGCAGCAGTACTAGTTTTGTAGAGTAAGGAGAAAACAAACCGCAAGTCCCTTCTTTGCTTCACAAAAAAGAGCTTGGCGTAATGGTGGCCAAGGCTTCACACCCTCCCTTCCAAATGCTTTCACTCGTCAAAACGTCCACCGGATAGTCAGGTAGAAGAACAGTTACCATCCCACGTCCAACACCTCACACGAACAGAAGATAATTCTTCTTCCGACCTCTCGCTGCAAAGTGATGATGGGGGAATGGGGGCGGGGGCGGGGGGGGAGACACAGGGCCGACAACTCCCGATGGAAACTGCAGGCGTCAAGTGACCACAGTTCACCGGGATTCATGGGGACAATGTAGGAGGAGAGTGGGGGTGTGGGTGGTGGGCTGCAATGATACCTTCCTCCGTTTTTTCCTCCTCCCCCGTCCAAAGCACAGAAAGCGTGCTGTGTCTGTGTCTGTGCATGTTTTTCACCGGCTCAGGTGAAGGCAGACGACATGTATTCCGTCAGTACAACTGTGCACGTGAATGCGAGTGGTGTGGGGAGGGGCACAATGCTCGTGGGGGTCGGGGGGGGGGGCGGGGGGGGGGGGGGGCGGGGGGGTGTATCTTTTCTTATCGGGACTGAACTAAGTATAAAGTGACCTTGTTAAATGGGGGAATGGGGGGTCACACTCCACATGGTTTTCTATTCACACACACACACACACACACACATAGACACGCACACCAATACGGCAACAGAAAATGAAAAGAAAAAAAAAGAGAGAGAATCAACTGACAGAGAGACAGAGAAAAAGAGAGAGAGAGAGAGAGAGGCAGGCAGACAGACAGACAAAGATAAGAACAGCGGAAGACAGAGACAGAGAAGAGAAAGATGGAAACGAATTCTTATCTTACAGGGATAGTGGGGTAAGTATAACTGATTTTCTGTTTTACATCCAGCCCTCATGAGAGAGAGAGAGAGAGAGAGAGAGAGAGAGAGAGAGAGAGAGAGAGAGAGAGAAAACCCCACACTAAAAACACCCGAACAAATGGTAATAAGGACAGAGACAGAGAGAATGAACGATAGTACGAATAACTGATTTTTTGTTGTTGTTGTTTTTTTTGTTGTTGTTGTTCTTGTTTTACATCCAGTCCTCATGAAAAAATAAAAACAAAACAGAACAGAATGATAATAACGAGAGAGAGAGAGAGAGAGAGAGAGAGAGAGAGAGAGAGAGAGAGAGAGAGAGAAAGAGAGAAAGAGAGACAGACAGACAGACAGACAGAGACAGACAGACAGACAGACAGACAAACAGACAGGCAGAGACAAGAGAATAAAAGGGCATCACGAACTAAACAACGAAAAAAAAAACTGCCCCCCACCCCCTTCCCCCCCCAAAAAAAAACACCTGCGTTCTTGCCACCCACCCAAGCCCCAAAAGTAAACGTCAATAAATAGATCGGCTTTGCCTGGGGCGGTCACGGGGCTGGGGGCTGTTTGTTTGCCCGGGGCTGTGATTGGCTCATTTGTTTTGACATGCGCAGCAACCCTTGTGCACTCCGCCACGGGGTAATGGGAGACCTATTTGGCAGAGAGTTATCGCCCCCCAACCCTCTCTCTCTCTCTACTTACTTTTTTCCTTTGACAATGTATGTGTACCTCGCAATATAACCAACCAAATAATATATCAACGTGCATTCTTAATTTCATTTTCCCCCAAAAACGATAGTTGAAAATAATCCAAGTCTGTATTTATAGCATGCTGATATTATTGATAATCAACCTCTTTATGTGTTTGATTGGGACGTTAAAACGTAACCAGTTCTTCATTTCACCGAGCCTCTCTAAAACAAATGCAAATAGACTGTGTTTCTTTTCTATCTGAAACGAATATCACTTCACATGTTGAAGATGTTTCGTAATTGTGTAACTTTTTCTTTTGACACACAGGGAAATCTCACACATGGAAAGAGAGAGAGAGAGAGAGAGAGAGAGAGAGAGAGAGAGAGAGAGAGAGAGAGAGAGAGAGAGAGAGAGAGATGCTATATGAAATGGATATTTATAAGAGATAAAAAATAGATGGAGAGAGAGAGAGGGGGGGGGAGGGAGGGAGGGGGAAGAGAGATGGAGGTGGAGAGAGAGAGGGAGATACGGAGAGAGAGATGCAGAAAGAGGGGGATAAAGAGATGGATGGAGAGAGGGAGGGAGGTGGAAGAGAGGTGGTGGAGAGATGGAGGTGGAGAGAAATATGAAGAGAGATGGAGAGAGGGAGAGAGAGATGTAGAGAGAGGGGGACAGAAAGAGAGAGGGGAGAGAGGGAGAGGGGGGAGAGAGAGAGAGACAGATGGACAGAAATATGGAGAGAGATGGAGAGAACGAACGAACCAACGAAATTGTTTTAATGAACTTTGGCCATGGACCACAATTCAAAACCAGGGGACTGGGGGTGGGCATGGGAAGGGGTATTATAACACTTGAACAGATGACACAATATCATAATATTCATGGACCTGACATTAATTCTACTTAATTAGGTCTGAGTATATGATGGAGAGAGAGATGTAGAGAGAGGGGGATAGAGAGAGGGGGGAGAGAGAGACAGATGGAGAGAAATATGGAGAGAGATGGAGAGAGAGAGAGGGAGAGAAAGAGATGGACAAAGATGAACAGAGAGAGAGATAGAGAGACGGGGATGGGTGGGGCAGCAGGACAGGTGGAAGGGGTGACCAGAGAGAGGGGCTGGAACCCAGGACTCCAGTTCTGCCAGACGTTTGGAGACGTTATTACAAAAGACGGTCCTCACGAGAGAGGAACTAGGAATGATGGACTGGGTATGTAACCTGTCTGACAGCCACAACATCACCCCCCCCCCGCCCCTCCCCCAACCACACCCCCACTCTCACTCTTTCCCCCCCTCTCTCCCTCCACCCACCACCGCCCACCCCCACAAGGACCGCTTTACATTCCTAAATCCATGCTGAGGTCAAGGCCTAGTCATCATCGTTTAAATCGTCGTTTCTCTCGTTTGGTAAACAATAAAAACAAACAAAACAACCCCCCACCCCCACCCCCCGCAGAAAAAACAAAACAAAACAAAAAACATACAAAAAAACACCAACTCAGCAACACTCACACGCCCATGCGTGCGTGGTAGCACTAGACAGAACCTTCACGTGTCTTCTCGCCTCGCGTTTTGCAGATTTGGCTGTATTGGCTGGAGCGTGTATATTGTTCCCTCACACACAGCATCACGACCACCTGTGGTGTGTGTGTGTGTGTGTGTGTGTGTGTGTGTGTGTGTGTGTGTGTGTGTGTATGTCTCTGTGTGTGTGTGTGTGTGTGTGTGTGTGTGTGTGTCTGTGTCTCTGTGTGTGTGTGTGTGTGTCTGAGAGAGAGAGAGAGAGAGAGAGAGAGAGAGAAAGAGAGAGAACACTGAACACTGAACTGAACACTGAACGCTTTAATGTCAATAGCTTTACAGCCCTAATGACATGGGGGTTCATAATACAAATAACAACATGCATCAATAGTAATAATACTGATGAAAACCAAAACCAAAACGAAATCAATCAATCTGTGCAACAAAGTGCAGTTCGACCACCCATTCAAAGTAATGTGATGTAGTGAGAAATAAAAAACAAAAAGATACATAAATGTACAGCATAAATATTTTCCATGATGAGAATGACAAAGTGTGTGTGTGTGTGTGTGTGTGTGTGTGTGTGTGTGTGTGTGTGTGTGTGTGTGTGTGTGTGTGTGTGTGTGTGTGTGTGTGTGTGTGTGTGTGTGTGTGTGTGTGTGTGAGTGTGTGTGTGTGTGTGTGTGTGTGTGTGTGTGTGTGCGTGTGTGCGTGCGTGCGTGCGCGCGCGCGCGTGTCAGAAAGAGAGCAAAGAAAGAGAAAGGGGGGGTGGTGGTGGTGGAGGCTGAAGAATGGACAGACAAATAAAGAGAGACAAGACAGACAGGCACGGACAAACAGACATGAGACAAAGGCAAGAGAAAGTGACGAGGTCTTGAAAAGTCATCAAAACCTTGTGTCATTTCTGACTGACAGCAAACCCACCAAGCAGTTCCCGAGGACTGTGGAGTTTTACGCCACCACCACTCATTTGTAAACCGCGGTTGGAGGGAAACCCCCCCAAAACAAAAGTCGACTGAAGAACGTCGACCATGTGTCAAACAGTTCACGCCTTGTTTCCTCGCTTCTTTACACTTCTGTTTCCGCCATTCTATTCCTCCTTCCTCCTCTCCTCCTCTTCCTCCTCCTTCAGTCCTCACCCCACCCCCACCACCACCACCCCCTCCTCCCTCCACTACTCGTACTCAAATCCAATTGCAGTCTTCCCTTTCGCCCCTCCCTCCTACACACTTCTTCCACCCCGCACCCCCCACCGCTCATTTATTATTTTTTTTTCTCTTCCCTTTTTTTTTTTCTCTTTGAGGCCACATGTTTGTTTGGTCAGGCGCCATTACTCCCGCAGCATGGCGTCACCAGAGGAATGCCGGGTTGCCTTTTCCTGGCCCCCGGTGCAAGATGGGAAATCGGGCATGTGCACGCAGCGGTCGTTGGTTTCCCTGCCGGGCGCCAGACTGGCTGAATGGAGCCCGTTTTTGTGTGTGTGTGTGTGCGTGTGTGTGCGTGTGTGTGTGTGGAGGGAGGGGCAGGTAGGATGAGGTTCAGGCGTTGGGGGGCTTGGGGGGTTGGGGTGGGGGGGGGTGTACGCGAGGAAAAATGCACAAGGGGAAACGCTATTAACACAGTCAACGTTTAATGGAATGTAGGAAGAGAAAGAAGAGGGAGCAGTTATTTATTAACACTGGAGGGATCCCAGTTTATGTCTGCTTCAACAGACGGTTTGTGAGTCAGTTCTGACAATGAAACTATAAAAAAAAAGATATAGTAATCAGTTACCAGTGTCTGCTTCTAGTTGAAGTTTCGGAGACATTATTATTAACACCTGGATAGTAACAAGGTCATGTACATGGCGGTGATGATGATGATGATGATAATAATGACGAAGAAGATGATGGTAATGGTGATATACCACTATTCATTTTATCGTTGGGTTGTGGGGTGTCACTGACAGCAAGGTACCCTCCCCTGCCCTGTATCACGGTGTACAGACAGTGTGGGTTGTGGGGTGTCAGTCACTGACAGCAAGGTACCCTCCCCTGCCCTGTATCACGGTGTACAGACAGTGTGGGTTGTGGGGTGTCACTGACAGCAAGGTACCCTCCCTGCCCTGTATCACGGTGTACAGACAGTGTGGGTTGTGGGGTGTCACTGACAGCAAGGTACCCTCCCTGCCCTGTATCACGGTGTACAGACAGTGTGGGTTGTGGGGTGTCACTGACAGCAAGGTACCCTCCCCTGCCCTGTATCACGGTGTACAGACAGTGTGGGTTGTGGGGTGTCACTGACAGCAAGGTACCCTTCCTGCCCTGTATCACGGTGTACATACAGACAGTGTGGGTTGTGGGGTGTCACTGACAGCAAGGTACCCTCCCCTGCCCTGTATCACGGTGTACAGACAGTGTGGGTTGTGGGGTGTCACTGACAGCAAGGTACCCTCCCTGCCCTGTATCACGGTGTACAGACAGTGTGGGTTGTGGGGTGTCAGTCACTGACAGCAAGGTACCCTCCCCTGCCCTGTATCACGGTGTACAGACAGTGTGGGTTGTGGGGTGTCAGTCACTGACAGCAAGGTACCCTCCCTGGTCTGTATCACGGTGTACAGACAGTGTGGGTTGTGGGGTGTCAGTCACTGACAGCAAGGTACCCTCCCTGCCCTGTATCACGGTGTACAGACAGTGTGGGTTGTGGGGTGTCAGTCACGGACAGCAAGGTACCCTTCCTGCCCTGTATCACGGTGTACATACAGACAGTGTGGGTTGTGGGGTGTCACTGACAGCAAGGTACCCTCCCTGCCCTGTATCACGGTGTACAGACAGTGTGGGTTGTGGGGTGTCAGTCACTGACAGCAAGGTACCCTCCCCTGCCCTGTATCACGGTGTACAGACAGTGTGGGTTGTGGGGTGTCAGTCACTGACAGCAAGGTACCCTCCCCTGCCCTGTATCACGGTGTACAGACAGTGTGGGTTGTGGGGTGTCAGTCACTGACAGCAAGGTACCCTTCCCTGCCCTGTATCACGGTGTACAGACAGTGTGGGTTGTGGGGTGTCAGTCACTGACAGCAAGGTACCCTCCCCTGCCCTGTATCACGGTGTACAGACAGTGTGGGTTGTGGGGTGTCAGTCACTGACAGCAAGGTACCCTCCCTGCCCTGTATCACGGTGTACAGACAGTGTGGGTTGTGGGGTGTCACTGACAGCAAGGTACCCTTCCTGCCCTGTATCACGGTGTACAGACAGTGTGGGTTGTGGGGTGTCACTGACAGCAAGGTACCCTCCCCTGCCCTGTATCACGGTGTACAGACAGTGTGGGTTGTGGGGTGTCACTGACAGCAAGGTACCCTCCCCTGCCCTGTATCATGGTGTACAGACAGTGTGGGTTGTGGGGTCAGTCACTGACAGCAAGGTACCCTCCCTGCCCTGTATCACTGTGTACAGTGTGGGTTGTGGGGTGTCAGTCACTGACAGCAAGGTACCCTCCCCTGCCCTGTATCACGGTGTACAGACAGTGTGGATTGTGGGGTGTCAGTCACTGACAGCAAGGTACCCTCCCTGCCCTGTATCACGGTGTACAGACAGTGTGGGTTGTGGGGTGTCAGTCACTGACAGCAAGGTACCCTCCCTGCCCTGTATCACGGTGTACAGACAGTGTGGGTTGTGGGGTGTCACTGACAGCAAGGTACCCTCCCCTGCCCTGTATCACGGTGTACAGACAGTGTGGGTTGTGGGGTGTCAGTCACTGACAGCAAGGTACCCTCCCCTGCCCTGTATCACGGTGTACAGACAGTGTGGGTTGTGGGGTGTCAGTCACTGACAGCAAGGTACCCTCCCTGCCCTGTATCACGGTGTACAGACAGTGTGGGTTGTGGGGTGTCAGTCACTGACAGCAAGGTACCCTCCCCTGCCCTGTATCACGGTGTACAGACAGTGTGGGTTGTGGGGTGTCAGTCACTGACAGCAAGGTACCCTCCCTGCCCTGTATCACGGTGTACAGACAGTGTGGGTTGTGGGGTGTCAGTCACTGACAGCAAGGTACCCTCCCTGCCCTGTATCACGGTGTACAGACAGTGTGGGTTGTGGGGTGTCAGTCACTGACAGCAAGGTACCCTTCCTGCCCTGTATCATGGTGTACAGACAGTGTGGGTTGTGGGGTGTCACTGACAGCAAGGTACCCTCCCCTGCCCTGTATCACGGTGTACAGACAGTGTGGGTTGTGGGGTGTCACTGACAGCAAGGTACCCTCCCTGCCCTGTATCACGGTGTACAGACAGTGTGGGTTGTGGGGTGTCAGTCACTGACAGCAAGGTACCCTCCCCTGCCCTGTATCACGGTGTACAGACAGTGTGGGTTGTGGGGTGTCAGTCACTGACAGCAAGGTACCCTCCCCTGCCCTGTATCACGGTGTACAGACAGTGTGGGTTGTGGGGTGTCACTGACAGCAAGGTACCCTCCCCTGCCCTGTATCATGGTGTACAGACAGTGTGGGTTGTGGGGTGTCACTGACAGCAAGGTACCCTCCCCTGCCCTGTATCACTGTGTACAGACAGTGTGGTTTGTGGGGTGTCACTGACAGCAAGGTACCCTCCCTGCCCTGTATCACGGTGTACAGACAGACAGTGTGGGTTGTGGGGTGTCAGTCACGGACAGCAAGGTACCCTTCCTGCCCTGTATCACGGTGTACATACAGACAGTGTGGGTTGTGGGGTGTCACTGACAGCAAGGTACCCTCCCTGCCCTGTATCACGGTGTACAGACAGTGTGGGTTGTGGGGGTGTCACTGACAGCAAGGTACCCTCCCTGCCCTGTATCACGGTGTACAGACAGTGTGGGTTGTGGGGTGTCAGTCACTGACAGCAAGGTACCCTCCCCTGCCCTGTATCACGGTGTACAGACAGTGTGGGTTGTGGGGTGTCAGTCACTGACAGCAAGGTACCCTCCCTGCCCTGTATCACGGTGTACAGACAGTGTGGGTTGTGGGGTGTCAGTCACTGACAGCAAGGTACCCTCCCTGCCCTGTATCACGGTGTACAGACAGTGTGGGTTGTGGGGTGTCAGTCACTGACAGCAAGGTACCCTCCCCTGCCCTGTATCACGGTGTACAGACAGTGTGGGTTGTGGGGTGTCAGTCACTGACAGCAAGGTACCCTCCCTGCCCTGTATCACGGTGTACAGACAGTGTGGGTTGTGGGGTGTCAGTCACTGACAGCAAGGTACCCTCCCCTGCCCTGTATCACGGTGTACAGACAGTGTGGGTTGTGGGGTGTCAGTCACTGACAGCAAGGTACCCTCCCCTGCCCTGTATCACGGTGTACAGACAGTGTGGGTTGTGGGGTGTCAGTCACTGACAGCAAGGTACCCTCCCCTGCCCTGTATCACGGTGTACAGACAGTGTGGGTTGTGGGGTGTCAGTCACTGACAGCAAGGTACCCTCCCCTGCCCTGTATCACGGTGTACAGACAGTGTGGGTTGTGGGGTGTCAGTCACTGACAGCAAGGTACCCTCCCTGCCCTGTATCACGGTGTACAGACAGTGTGGGTTGTGGGGTGTCAGTCACTGACAGCAAGGTACCCTCCCTGCCCTGTATCACGGTGTACAGACAGTGTGGGTTGTGGGGTGTCAGTCACTGACAGCAAGGTACCCTCCCCTGCCCTGTATCACGGTGTACAGACAGACAGTGTGGGTTGTGGGGTGTCAGTCACTGACAGTAAGGTACCCTCCCCTGCCCTGTATCACGGTGTACAGACAGTGTGGGTTGTGGGGTGTCACTGACAGCGAGGTACCCTCCCCTGCCCTGTATCACGGTGTACAGACAGTGTGGGTTGTGGGGTGTCACTGACAGCAAGGTACCCTCCCTGCCCTGTATCACGGTGTACAGACAGTGTGGGGTGTGGGGTGTCAGTCACTGACAGCAAGGTACCCTCCCCTGCCCTGTATCACGGTGTACAGACAGTGTGGGGTGTCACTGACAGCAAGGTACCCTTCCCTGCCCTGTATCACGGTGTACAGACAGTGTGGGTTGTGGGGTGTCAGTCACTGACAGCAAGGTACCCTCCCCTGCCCTGTATCACGGTGTACAGACAGTGTGGGGTGTCACTGACAGCAAGGTACCCTTCCCTGCCCTGTATCACGGTGTACAGACAGACAGTGTGGGTTGTGGGGTGTCAGTCACTGACAGCAAGGTACCCTCCCTGCCCTGTATCACGGTGTACAGACAGTGTGGGGTGTCACTGACAGCAAGGTACCCTCCCTGCCCTGTATCACGGTGTACAGACAGTGTGGGGTGTCACTGACAGCAAGGTACCCTCCCCTGCCCTGTATTACCTACCATGTGTACACACACCGAGTAGCACCTCCGTCAGCAGCCAGGCTGTTTTGGAAAGACAGCTGCTCTTCCTTCCCCTCCCTCCCCTCCCCCTTACCTCTTCACTCCCTCATCTCCATCGCTGTCTCCAGCTATGTCTGACTATGTCTGTCTGTCTGTCTGTCCTTTATTCCTTCCTCTAGGGGAACCAGTTTATTGACTCTCTCTGTGTGTGTGTGTGTGTGTGTGTGTGTGTGTGTGTGTGTGTGTGTGTGTAAGAGAGAGAGAGAGGAGCGCGCGAGACAGACAGACAGACAGACACAGATACAGACAGAAAGAGAGACTGAAAAGATGATGCTACTGATGAATGATGTTGATGATGATGACGAACGGTGATGATGATGAAGAAAGTGGCTATGTCGATGACGGTGACGATGAAGCGGTGATGACGTCAAGACAGTTTCAGTTTCAAAGTGGCACAGCGTGCTGCCTCATGACTCATCCGTCCACACAACGACACACCACATCTGTTTATTAAAGAAGAAGGAAGCATGGTGCCTCACCCAGTACAGCCACACACCCATCGCCCTGCTCAGGCATTCAAAGCCCGCTGGCCTCACTAAAGAAAAAGGAATGCAATAATTCAACAAAATAAACAAGTAAATACTATCCCTCACGCCCCCCCCCCCCCCCCCCCCCCCCCCCAAAAAAAAAGAAAAAAAGAAAAAAAAGAAAAGAAAAGGAAAGATAAAAAAGAAAAAAAAGAAAAGAAAAAAAAAGAAGAGATATACGTTGAAGGCATATGATTGAAATAAATTAAGAATCAAAATAGACCACCTTCAGCGACACGGATGAACCTGGTAAAGATGTCATATTATGACAATGATGATGATGACGATGATGACGATGGTGACGATGACGATGGCGACAGAGGAAGATAAGTGAAAATCAAGCAGACACTGATGATGATGATGATGATGATGATGATGATGATGATGATGATGATGGTGATGATGATGGTGGTGGTGATGGTGGTGGTGGTGGTGATGATGACAGAGGAAGATAAGTGAAAATCAAGCAGACATTGATGATGATGATGATGATGATGGTGGTGGTGGTGGTGGTGGTGGTGATGATGATGACAGAGGAAGATAAGTGAAAATCAAGCAGACATTGATGATGATGATGATGATGATGGTGGTGGTGGTGGTGGTGGTGGTGATGATGATGACAGAGGAAGATAAGTCAAAATCAAGCAGACATTGATGATGATGATGATGATGATGATGATGATGATGGTGGTGATGATGATGATGATGATGGTGGTGGTGGTGGTGGTGGTGGTGGTGATAATGATAATGATGAGGATGAGGATGATGATGATGATGACAGAGGAAGATAAGTCAAAATCAAGCAGACATTGATGATGATGATGATGGTGATGATGATGATGATGATGATCATGGTGGTGGTGGTGATGGTGGTGGTGGTGGTGGTGGTGGTGTGGTGATGATGATGATGATGACAGAGGAAGATAAGTCAAAATCAAGCATACATTGATGATGATAATAATGACAGAAGCAGAAAGGAGAAAATCAAGCAGAAAATGATCATGGTGATGATGATGGTGACGACGATGGTGATGATGATGACAATGATGGTGATGATGGTGATGATGATGATGATGATGATAATAATGACAGAAGCAGAAAGGAGAAAATCAAGCAGAAAATGATCATGGTGATGATGATGGCGATGATGATGATAACGACGACGACGATGGTGATGATGATGACAATGATGGTGATGATGATGATGATGATGATAATGACAGAAGCAGAAAGGAGAAAACCAAGCAGAAAATGATCATGGTGATGATGATGATGATGATGATGGTGAAAATAGTGGCATAAGCACACCCACACACAAGACTTGCCATTCGTCACCATCACCCCCCCCCACACACACACACACACACACACACACGCCCCTTCCCCACCCACCCCCCTCTCCACCCACCTTCCAGATAGAGGACGCAGTCCGTGTTGTTGATGTACTCAGAGGGGTAGTTGGGCGAGTAGAACTCCTGCTTCGGCCAGTTGCCCACCGTGAAGTTGTAGCAATCCGGGGAAATGGGATCCGCCACCATGGGAGGGGGTCGGATCCTCAGGGCGGCGGGGGCCCCTGGGGGACGACAGGCAGACAGGTAAAAAATCAATTAATAATAAATCAAATTAAAAATATCCAATTGGTTCTTATCTATAACATTCACACACACACACACACACACACACACACACACACACACACGCACGTCATTCTGTTTCTCACATTACATTCCCCAAAACATCCATTTCCCCTCACACCCCACATAACTCTTGTCTCCCCAACCCCCACCTCGCCTCCATCCACACACACACACACACACACACACACACACACACCGTTTTCACTGCTTGTCTAGTATTACACGCTGTGTGGTGATAATCTGCACACACACACACACACACACACACACACACACACACACACACACACACACACACACACACACACACCTATTCCACTGCCAACAGTAGTGTAGCATGCTGTCTGATAATAATCTGTGCACGCGCACACAGACACACACAGACAGGGACACACACAGACACACAGTCAGGGACACACACAGACACAGACACAGAGACAAAGACACACACACACACACACACACACACACACACACCGATTCAGTTCCCTGTCGAGTGTTGCACGCTGTGTGATAATAATCTGTGCTGAGTGTCCGCCACTTCAAGTTGTCAGGGGTTTGGAGTATCCTTCACTCTGTAATCTGCCCCTCTCCTCGCCTCTCTGTCTGTCTGTCTGTCTGTCTGTCTGTCTGTCTGCTCCCCCTCTCTCTCCCCTGTGTGTGTGTGTTGACGGGTGTGTCTGTGCCCCTCTTGATATTCTCTTTTTATTGCTTTTGCTGTCTGTTCTGCTGTCTGTCTGTCTGTCTGTCTGTCTATGGCTCACTGCGAATTCTTCTCAATCTTTGTCAGACTGACAACAACTGGATTACAGAGCCCCTGTTTTTAACCCTTTAAACGTTGTTCTGCTTCATTATCATCACCATCATCATCATCATCATCATCACCAGACAACCAGCAAAAGTTTGTAGGTGAGATATTTATCACTTCCTTTCTACTCGCCAGCTCCGTTCTTCCTCTGATACTCGACTTCTCAGGATACCTCACGTCAGAAGTAAGACCTATGGACACAGATTGTTTTCTTTTCAATCGCCAAAGACGTGGAACAAGCTCCCTGATAACCTCCGTCATTCTGATTCCCTCGCATCTTTTAAATCTCGTCTCAAAACTCACCTTTATCCCTCAGCGGCAAGTTCAATTGTGGCAGGTCCACTTCCTTTGCGTTAGCTGTGCTTGACTATGTATGTATACATATGTATGTGTACATAACTACATGCATGTATATGAATGTGTATTGTGTGCGCGAGCGTTTATGTAAGTTTGTGCCTGCCTATGTGTGCGTATGTGTTAGGGTAGCTGTTAGATACACATGTATTGTTAAAATGTATGTACGCAGTGTGTGTGTGTGCGTGCGTGTGTGTGTGCGTGTGCGTGTGTGTGTGTGTAGTCGTCATATTTTGGTGTGTGTATGTAACATAGATGTAATGCTTTATGATAACAAAGCGTTTTTGTAAAGCACCTAGAGCAGATTTCTGGATAGTGTGCTATATAAGTATCCATTATTATTATTATTATTATTATTATTATTATTATTATTATTATTATCATTATTATTATCATTATTATTATTATTACTCCCTTTTCTCTTTTTTTTTCAATCAGCATGCATCATGCCTCAGCTTACAGAGTCAGCCGACGTCAACTCTGGGGCTTGGTCAGACAACCACAACAACAACATACAGAACGAGTCAAGAGATAAAACCCAAGTATAAAAGATAGGGGTGTGTGGAATGGAGTGGAGCGAACAAGCGTGCCAGAGAGAGAGAGAGAGGGGGGGGCAGAGGGGGGGGGGGGGAGAGAGAGGGGGCAGAGGGAGAGAGCGGGAGAGAGAGATAGGGAGAGAGAGAGGAGAGGGAGAGAGAGAGATGGGAGAGGGAGAGAGATGGGAGAGGGAGAGAGCGGGAGAGAGATAGATAGAGAGAGAGAGGGAGAGAGAGAGAGAGAGAGATAGGGGAGAGAGAAAAAGAGAAGAGAGAATGACAAAAAGAAACGCAGACAGACAGACAGACACACACACACACACACACACAGAGGGAGAGAGCGATACACACACACACACACACACACACACACACACACACAGAGGCGAGGAGAGAGGCAGATTACAGAGTGAAGGATACTCCCAACCCCTGACAACTTGAAGTGGCGGACACTCAGCACAGATTATTATCACACAGCGTGCAACACTCGACAGGGAACTGAATCGGTGTGTGTGTGTGTGTGTGTGTGTGTGTGTGTGTGTGTGTGTGTGTGTGTGTGTGTGTGTAAGTGCCTGTGTGTAGGTGTGTGTGTGTGTGTGTGTGTGTGTGTGTGTGTGTGTGTGTGTGTCTGTGTCTTGGTCTGTGTATGTATGTGTGTTTTGTGCGTCTCGACATGGTTTCGGGTGAAAAAAAATAAATCCCATCAACTTGCATGTTTTCAGAGGAAGCTGCAAGTCTTCAAAGACAGCAGCATCATACCTTGCAACACTGACGGGAGGTTTGGGGAGCCTGGTGGGTGGGTGGGGGGAGAGGTACGGGGGGAGGGGGGCTGTGGGGTGCGGGGGAGAGTGGCGGGGCACAAGGGGCGGGGGGGGGGGGGGGGGGGATTATTATCAACCCTCGGTACCATGATCTCCTGTAGAGGTGTTGAGATAGTTCTTGTGCTTTCTGTTGAGGAGAGGGGGTGGGGGAAAGAGAAAGACAGAGAGAGGGGAGACAGACAGACAGACAGACAACAGGCAGGCAGACAGAGACAGACAGATAGCAGAGGAAGGAAAATGGGTGAGACAGGAGACTGAGAGAGGGAGGGGTGTGTGTGTGGGGGGGGGGGGGGGGGGGGAAGCAATGACGACAAGAAGAAGAAGGTGAAGAAGAAGAAGATATTGTATTTAAAAATTATTTCATGAAGTGAGTGGTACACACAGAGAGAGAGACAGACAGACAGAGACAGACAGGTTCACACACACACACACACACACACACACACACACACACACACACACACACACACACACACAGAGACAGAGACAGACAGAGAGTAAGAGAGACAGACAGACAGAGAGACAGATAGACAGACATATAGACAGAGACAGAGACAGACAGACAGACAAACACATTCAGAATGACAGTGACAAAAATGCATATAAAGATTGCGAGTAAAACGCGTAC
>NC_134901.1:42919255-42936755 GCF_041734735.1 Babylonia areolata | reverse complement strand
GCTCTCGCCTCAAGCTCTCCCACATTTCCCTGAGATGGAACAGTGACAGAGGACTCCGCGAGGAAGGAGGAGGAAGGAGGAGGAGGAGGAGGAGGAGGAAGGGATTCTGCTTCATGTCCCGTCCCACACACCGCTGATTGTACACATGTAAGGACAGGGTTCATTTTCACATTGGAGTGTTATCATTAACTCTCTCCATACGAACGGCGAAAGAGACGACGTTGACAGCGCTTCATCCCAATTACCATCATCAAAATATTGCAAGCGGAACGCTCTTATACTGAAGAGGTGAATGTTGACAAAGAATACCACAGTTCTGACGACGGAAGCTAAAGGTTGGGTCATTCAGACACCCACTGGACATCCGAGGGGTCTGTGTAGAGGAGAAGAGAGGACTGGCCGTACTGAGTGAGTTAAAACAGAGAAGCCAATCAACAGGTAGAAGAGGAAGGGAGGGGTGGGTGGGTGGGGGGTGGGGGTGGGTGTGTGTGGTGTATCAGGGGAACAGGGTAGATGGACAGTGCAATCCAAGATGGAAAGTAGAAAGTAACACTAAAGAAAACTAATTACTGGACGTCCTGAAAAGGAAGTCGTTAATTCAACAAGAGAAAAATACCCTTATAATGAATGGAAAGTTTCACAAACTTCAACGTTGCCTGTGACTATTGATGACTTTCATGAAACCCAACAGTAGAAATGATAATTTATGCTTAACTGTAACATCACCAAAAGAAAACGTACTCGATGTCAGGGAAATATATGTGGTCCAGCCGCACTGGAGTACAGAACAGTGATGAACAGATGGAACCAGAACCAGAACACGACGAACTACAGAACAGTGATGAACAGAAGGAACCAGAACCAGAACACGACGAACTACAGAACAGTGATGAACAGAAGGAACCAGAACCAGAACACGACGAACTACAGAACAGTGATGAACAGATGGAACCAGAACCAGAACACGACGAACTACAGAACAGTGACGAACAGATGGAACCAGAACCAGAACACGACGAACTACAGAACAGTGATGGACAGATGGAACCAGAACCAGAACACGACGAACTACAGAACAGTGACGAACAGAAGGAACCAGAACCAGAACACGACGAACTACAGAACAGTGATGAACAGAAGGAACCAGAACCAGAACACGACGAACTACAGAACAGTGATGGACAGAAGGAACCAGAACCAGAACACGACGAACTACAGAACAGTGATGAACAGAAGGAACCAGAACCAGAACACGACGAACTACAGAACAGTGATGAACAGAAGGAACCAGAACCAGAACACGACGAACTACAGAACAGTGATGGACAGATGGAACCAGAACCAGAACACGACGAACTACAGAACAGTGATGAACAGAAGGAACCAGAACCAGAACACGACGAACTACAGAACAGTGATGAACAGAAGGAACCAGAACCAGAACACGACGAACTGCAGAACAGTGATGAACAGATGGAACTAGAACCAGAACACGACGAACTACAGAACAGTGACGAACAGAAGGAACCAGAACCAGAACACGACGAACTACAGAACAGTGATGAACAGAAGGAACCAGAACCAGAACACGACGAACTACAGAACAGTGATGAACAGAAGGAACCAGAACCAGAACACGGCGAACTACAGAACAGTGATGAACAGATGGAACCAGAACCAGAACACGGCGAACTACAGAACAGTGATGAACAGATGGAACCAGAACCAGAACCAGAACACGACGAACTGCAGAACAGTGATGGACAGATGGAACCAGAACCAGAACACGACGAACTACAGAACAGTGATGAACAGATGGAACCAGAACCAGAACACGGCGAACTACAGAACAGTGATGAACAGATGGAACCAGAACCAGAACCAGAACACGACGAACTACAGAACAGTGATGAACAGATGGAACCAGAACCAGAACACGACGAACTACAGAACAGTGATGAACAGAAGGAACCAGAACCAGAACACGATGAACTACAGAACAGTGATGAACAGAAGGAACCAGAACCAGAACACGACGAACTACAGAACAGTGATGGACAGATGGAACCAGAACCAGAACACGACGAACTACAGAACAGTGACGAACAGAAGGAACCAGAACCAGAACACGACGAACTACAGAACAGTGATGGACAGATGGAACCAGAACCAGAACACGACGAACTACAGAACAGTGACGAACAGAAGGAACCAGAACCAGAACACGACGAACTACAGAACAGTGACGAACAGAAGGAACCAGAACCAGAACACGACGAACTACAGAACAGTGATGAACAGAAGGAACCAGAACCAGAACACGACGAACTACAGAACAGTGATGGACAGAAGGAACCAGAACCAGAACACGGCGAACTACAGAACAGTGATGAACAGATGGAACCAGAACCAGAACCAGAACACGACGAACTGCAGAACAGTGATGGACAGATGGAACCAGAACCAGAACACGACGAACTAGAGAACAGTGATGAACAGATGGAACCAGAACCAGAACACGGCGAACTACAGAACAGTGATGAACAGATGGAACCAGAACCAGAACCAGAACACGACGAACTACAGAACAGTGATGAACAGATGGAACCAGAACCAGAACACGACGAACTACAGAACAGTGATGGACAGATGGAACCAGAACCAGAACACGACGAACTACAGAACAGTGATGGACAGATGGAACCAGAACCAGAACACGACGAACTACAGAAAAGTGATGGACAGATGGAACCAGAACCAGAACACGACGAACTACAGAACAGTGATGGACAGAAGGAACCAGAACCAGAACACGACGAACTACAGAACAGTGATGGACAGAAGGAACCAGAACCAGAACCAGAACACGACGAACTACAGAACAGTGATGGACAGAAGGAACCAGAACCAGAACCAGAACACGACGAACTACAGAACAGTGATGGACAGAAGGAACCAGAACCAGAACCAGAACACGACGAACTACAGAACAGTGATGAACAGATGGAACCAGAACCAGAACACGACGAACTACAGAACAGTGATGAACAGAAGGAACCAGAACCAGAACACGACGAACTACAGAACAGTGATGAACAGATGGAACCAGAACCAGAACACGACGAACTACAGAACAGTGATGGACAGATGGAACCAGAACCAGAACACGACGAACTACAGAACAGTGATGAACAGATGGAACCAGAACCAGAACACGACGAACTACAGAACAGTGATGGACAGAAGACGACGATGAAGAAGAAAGAAGGGAGAAGCAGAAGAGGAATTATTATTTTTTATATCATATTATTATTATTTATTTATTTATATATTTATTTATTTATTTCATTTCATTTTTTTTACGCCTATAGTTCACTTCATCAAGTTTTTGCGCCTCATACATATTATTAGTAGTAGTAGTAGTTCTTTTTTTTATGTATTTATCTATTATTATTATTATTTTTTTTTTTTTTCTCAAGGCCTGACTAAACCCGTTGGGTTACGCTGCTGGTCAAGGCATCTGCTTGGCAGATGTGGTGTAGCGTATATGTATGGACTTGTCCGAACGCAGTGACGCCTCCCTGAGCTACTGAAACTGAAACTGAAACTGCAACAGAGAGTGAGGAACAGGGTGAAGACGACAAATAAAGGAATGAAGAAGACGATGGAGAACGGGGCGGAAGACGGAAGAGAATGATAAGAAGATGATAGCAGTAGTAGTAGCAGTAGCAGTAGCAGTAGTAGTAGTAGTGGAGGGAGAAAACGTTCAAAAACAACAATGACGACGAGAAGAACAATATTGGAAGCAACAGGAAAAATAGGATGAGAAGAGAAACTTTGAAGAAAAGAAGGAGAAGGAGGAGGAGGAGGAGGACGAGGAGGAGGAGGAAGAGGAGGAGGAAGAGGAGGAGAAGAAGAAGGAGAAGAAGAAGAAGAAGAAGAAGAAGAAGAAGAAACGTGCGAGAGAGAGAGAGAGAGAGAGAGAGAGAGAGAGAGAGAGAGAGAGAGAGAGAGACAGAGACAGAGAGAGAGAGAGAGAGAGAGAGAGAGAGAGACAGACAGACAGACAGACAGACAGACAGACAGACAGACAGACAGAGAGAAAAGTAGGCCAGACGAAGGAAATGGGACAGGTGGCATACCAACACAATATACTGCAAAACAAACACGCAGAAAGCTATTCCTGCTTCCAACGCAATCCAAACCAGACCCGTCATACCAGCAGATCTCAGAAACTTCAGAGATGCCTTCAGAGATGCCTTCAGACTGGGAAGGCAACAACAACGTACATTACATGCAGTGAAACCGTAACCAATCCCCCACTCCGACCCCCCACCCACCCCCAAAACCTCTTCACCCTCCCTTCCGTCCCCACCCCCTCCACCCCCTCTCTCAGCCCATTATCCATCGAAACCCCAGCCGTAAAACGCTAGGGGACGAGATCGGCCATCAGATATCGCGAGATCTCGTTCTTGCCGACAGGACTTTGCCTTGTGACGAGCCACAGAATGGATCGTGATACCTCGCTCTCCCTCTCCCTTGATTTTTTTTTCTTTTTTCTTTTTCTTCTTTTCGACTTAAAAAAACACAAAAATTAAGAGGTATGAGTTGAGGTTGAAAGAGCAGAGGAGATGTAGGATTTGGGGAAGTGTGGGTGATGTGAAGGAGTGGGGTTTGGGATGGGGTGGGGGTGGGGGGGGGGGGGGGGGCTGGAGGGTGGGCGGAGGGCGCAGGTGTAAGCTTTTCGATTTCTTCCAGGGCGTCTGTGATGTTTAAGCGTTTGTCGTAAAGAATATGTCTTTCATCCTTGTGATATATCATGATTTTATGTGTCGGGATTCTTCTTTCTTTCTGGTGGAATTTTCTTTTTTTTTTTTTTTTTCTCGTGAATACAGGTTTCTTCTTGAGTGTCTGCTGTTTTCTTCAGCAATGAGATCACGTGTGCTGTTTACTGTGCTGTACAGAGTATGATTGTGTGTGTGTGTGTGTGTGTGTGTGTGTGTGTGTGTGTGTGTGTGTGTGTGTGTGTGTGTGTGCGTGCGTGTGGGTGCGCGCGCGTGCGTGCGTGCGCGTGTGTGTGTGTGTGTGTGTGTGTGTGTGCGCGTGCGTGCGTGTGTGAGTGCGGGTGTGTGTGTGTGAGAGAGAGAGAGTGTGTGTGTGCGTGAGTGCGCGCGCGCATGTGTGTGTGTGAGAGAGAGAGAGAATGTGTGTGTGTGTGTGTGTGTGTGTGTGTGTGTGTGTGTGTGTGTGTGTGTGTGTGTTCCAGAATATCAAATCAGTGTTTTCCTAGCCAGGCGGTGGGGGAGTGGGAATCACACCAGCTAGGCATCCACGTAATGAGAACATTTGTTGAAAAATGCAACATCACAGAACCTGGAGAATGCAGTTCATTATGTTCACAGTCTTCTTGCTGCAGACGCCCAAAAGTGCTGAAATTCTACACACGCAAAAACGTCTTGACGAGAGAATTTCAACAGCTTGTTTGTTCAAGAGTGATAATAAATTCATTTTGAGTTGGCGTTATATTACGAGGGCATGCAAGTAATATATCTATTTACTTATGTTTAACAGTTTTGGGATTGCATATTACATTAATGGAATTACGTTCATATCTGTCAAAACAAAACAAGACGCTTTTTTAAGCCACATCTAAAGGACCCCATCTTTTTTTTTTTTTTTTTTTTTTTTGTCTTCTCTTTGAAGTTCACATGTATCTGCGGTTGCCAGATGGAAAATTGGGGAAAAAAACCTCACTGGTTTGTAATCTGTTTTTTAACGTGGTTTATTCCAACCAACATCATTCTGACAGCATTTAGACCGAGGATGGAAAAGGTGATAAGTATCTTCATCGGAAAATGCAATTAACATCCAAGCTTGACTCCCCTGCTAGAGGGGAGAGAGAGAGAGAGAGAGAGAGAGAGAGAGAGAGAGAGAGAGAGAGAGAGAGAGAGAGAGAGAGAATGAACGAATGAACGAATCTTTATTTTCCAACGGTGAAGACATTAGCACTTTGGCCGACTTACACATCTGCCGTTGTTCTAAGAGACACACAAACATGTACGCATATAAATGTTATACTTAATACATGTATAATGTACAAGTATAACACAGCGTCAAACTGAGAGATACAACATCGCTCACATCTGTACGAAACGGAAGCGAGTATCACACACACACACGCACACACACACTAACACACACACACGCACACACACACACGCACACACACTAACACACACACACACACACACACACAAACACAAAACCCTAGCATGAATGCTAAACAAGAATGATTCACGTAAAATTAACACAGAAAGTAAGGACAAATTTTAAAACACAGATGTAAGAGACATAAAATACAGCAAATAAGGCGACGGGTAATAGGGATATGGACAGATAGACACATCATGCGAAAGACAGAGAGAGGGAGAGAGAGAGGGTGGAGAGAGACAGAGACAGACAGACAGATTTCAGAGTTGCGTCTCTTGTTTTGCCTTAGTAACGTCTTAGAGTGACTTCCCTTTTGTTTAACAACGGACACGATCATGATGGACAAAGACTGAGTTATTACAGCTGCAGTTTAGAACCCACTAAACACTTCACATGGAATGAGAAACAACCCCTTTACATGAAATGAGGAACAACCCCTTCACATGAAATGAGGAACAACCCCTTCACATGAAATGAGGAACAACCCCTTCACATGAACATGAAATGAGGAACAACCCCTTCACATGAAATGAGGAACAACCCCTTCACATGAAATGAGGAACAACCCCTTCACATGAAATGAGGAGCAACCCCTTCACATGAAATGAGGAACAACCCCTTCACATGAAATGAAGAACATGAAATGAGGAACAACCCCTTCACATGAAATGAGGAACAACCCCTTCACATGAAATGAAGAACATGAAATGAGGAACAACCCCTTCACATGAAATGAAGGAAACAACCCCTTCACATTAAATGAGGGAAAAGTAAGATGTATCAACCACCGTCCATAAAACAGAAAAATACAACGACAATCAATCAATAAATAAATAAATAAATAAATAAATAAATACTAAATAAGTGAAATAAATAAACCGATAAACCAACCCAACGAACAATACAGGAATAAGAAAAACACAACAACACCACCAACAACAGTGGAGAAAATGGAAAAGGAAAGGGGAAAGTAAGCTGCTGAAGACACTGCAGGATGCGTGAGGCACGTGCAACGACGTGTGCTGAGGAGACCACCACCACCACCACACCCACGTCCCTTTAAACACCTGCAGCCCCACCCCCCCTCCCCTCCCTCTCCTTCCCAAAGTGAACAACTTTCTCTTGTTCAGTCGAAGAATCAAACACTACCTCCTCCCCTTATTTCTCACCCTGCCCCCCCCCCCCCCCCCCCACCAGAATGGAGTATCGGTAAGAAATGGCGAACGGGGGGGGAGAAGGGGGATAATTTGGATGGTGGTTTCCTCGCTTTCCTCCCTTCCGTTCTAATTAGCTGGCCCAGGTTGTTGCCGACAGCAGGATAAACACCAGAAGGGTGCACTTCCAGACACCCACACCACTCGTCACCGATATACCTGCTCAGGTGAGAGCTCTTCTCCCACCCACCCCCACCCCTCCCTCTCACTCCCTCTTCTTTTCCTCTTGTCTCTTTCTATTTCTCCCCCATCTCCTCTCTCTCTCTCTAACCCCCTCTTGCTCTATTTCTCCCTCCCTTCCCCCCTCTCTCCATTTCATCTTTTTCTCCTTCCCTTGCTCTCTCTCTCTCCCTCTCTCTCTAACTTTCTCTCCCCCCCACCTCTCTCTCTCCTCTCCCCACCTCCTTCCTTCTGCCCCCCTCTCCCCCCCTACTCTGTTCCCTTCTCACCTTGGTCCTGAGCCAGGTGGCCATCAATAGAGGCCGGGGGACAGGTACGTCAAACTGTTAGTGAAGCAGCACACCTACATGTGAGAGGACAAAGTTCACGCCCTTCCTCCAATTTTCCCTCCCTCCCTCCCTCCCCCGAACGCCCCCGCAACCCCCCCTCCCCATCCCCCAAGTGGGGAGACGTGTTTTTGTTAGAAGCCGCCCAGAAAACGTGTTATGCATCAACCACTGACCAAAAGCCGGACACAAATGGTGCAGGGAAAACAGAGAAATTGGAGAGATTCCAGATTCCAGATGGCTTAGTCAGCCAAAACCTTTGCCCTATTTGAAGAGGGGGCAACAACAAAATTTTGTTTTGTATGTGTCATTGTAGTTGCAAATGCAAGCAGTGTAACATATTTTAATAACCAGCTCCAATAAAAGCAGGATTTCTTTTTATTACAACAGATTTCTCTGTGTGAAATTCGGGCTGCTCTCCCCAGGGAGAGTTTTTTGTATCTTTTCCTGCGTGCAGTTTTGTTTGTTTTTCCTATCGCAGTGGATTTTTCTACATAATTTTACCAGGAACAACCCTTTTGTTGCCGTGGGTTCTTTTACGTGCGTTAAGTGCATGCTGCACACGGGACCTCGGTTTATCGTCTCATCCGACTGACTAGCGTCCAGACCACCACTCAAGATCTAGTGGAGGGGGAGAAATTATCGGCGGCTGAGACGTGATTCGAACCAGCACGCTCAGATTCTCTCGCTTCCTAGGCGGACGCGTTACCTCTAGGCCATCACTCCATTGTAAAAAGAAATACAAATACAAATAAAAGTAGGATAAAATATAGCGTCTCTCTTAATCAAAATGCTTTGCAAAGAAACAAAGCAAAACTACGTACAGTGTTTTCATTTCACCCACCGATGATATCAATAAACATAGTCGAAATACACACATATATGCATACAATCTTTTAGGATTGAACTGGATTTGTAGGTCAGTAAGGACAGGACATTTCAAAACAAAATGGACTTCATCCTCTCTGGATTCCCTGCACAAAGGACACATTAAGTCAGAATGACAAATGGATTCATAACGATATCTATGTGTGTTTGATTCAGAAATACCAAATCTGAATCTAGTGAGAAATAAGTCGCAGGTGTCTTTTCAAATCAATCAAAAGGCATCGCTTCACTATATGATTAGAAATATAAACTCTCGATTGGATATGGCTTTCCCACTCCTGCCACCTGCACAGTCTGTCAATCGTTGTCGAACAATTTGCACAAAATAAATCTAGTTTCATCACCAACTCCTTGATGTTCCGAAGCATACCCAAGCCCAAGTTTACATAAACACATTCATATATTGGCCACCCAATTTCTTTTCCCTCTTGAATCGAAATCGTTTAGCATATTGTAAGATTTCCTTGGCAGTAAATGGAGAGAGAGACAGAGACAGAGATACAGACAGACAGACAGAGACAGACAGACAGAGAGAGACAGAGAGAGAGACAGACAGAGAGATCGCTGGAAACACCAAAACTGAAACATGTGTCAACAATGTAATTCCTTATTTGTAAAGTAAAAAAAAAAAAAAAAAAAAAAAAAAAAAAAAAAAAATCCACTCGGGGACTCTTATAACTGATTGGACGGACCACCATGAACATTCTCCACGTTTGTACCACGTAAACCACGAAAGGTCTCCACGTTTGTACCATGTAAACCATGAAAGGTCTCCCCGTTTGTACCACGTAAACCACGAAAGGTCTCCACGTTTGTACCACGTAGACCACAAAGGTCTCCCCGTTTGTACCATGTAAACCACGAAAGATCTTCACGTTTGTATCATGTAAACCACGAAGGGTCTCCACGTTTTTACCATGTAAACCACGAAAGGTCTCCACGTTTGTACCATGTAAACTATGAAAGGTCTCCACGTTTGTACCATGTAAACCATGAAAGGTCTCCACGTTTGTACCACGTAAACCATGAAAGGTCTCCACGTTTGTACCATGTAAACCATGAAAGGTCTCCACGTTTGTACCACGTAAACCACGAAAGGTCTCCACGTTTGTACCACGTAAACCATGAAAGGTCTCCACGTTTGTACCACGTAAACCATGAAAGATCTCCACGTTTGTACCACGTAAACCATGAAAAATCTCCACGTTTGTACCACGTAAACCATGAAAGGTCTCCCTGTTTGTACCACGTAAACCATGAAGGGTCTCCACGTTTGTACCACGTAAACCATGAAAGGTCTCCACGTTTGTACCACGTAAACCATGAAAGGTCTCCACGTTTGTACCACGTAAATCATGAAAGGTCTCCACGTTTGTACCACGTAAACCATGAAAGGTCTCCCCGTTTGTACCACGTAAATCATGAAAGGTCTCCCCGTTTGTACCACGTAGACCACGAAAGGTCTCCACGTTTGTACCATGTAAACCACGAAAGGTCTCCACGTTTGTACCACGTAAACCATGAAAGGTCTCCCCGTTTGTACCACGTAAACCATGAAAGGTCTCCACGTTTGTACCACGTAAACCATGAAAGGTCTCCCCGTTTGTACCACGTAAACCATGAAAGGTCTCCACGTTTGTACCACGTAAACCATGAAAGGTCTCCCCGTTTGTACCACGTAAACCATGAAAGGTCTCCCCGTTTGTACCACGTAAACCATGAAAGATCTCTACATGTGTAGCAAGTAAACCATGAAAGTGTCTCCACGTTTGTACCACGTAAACCATGAAAGGTCTCCCCGTTTGTACCACGTAAACCATGAAAAATCTCCACGTTTGTACCACGTAAACCATGAAAGGTCTCCACGTTTGTACCACGTAAACCGAGGCCATGCAAGGCAGCACGTAACTGAATAAGCGTACAGGGAAAATGTAAAACTGCGCTGACAGCACTTCGATATCACAAGTTATGACCGATAAATAACTCTTACAAAAAGAAATATCCAGGCCATTGAAGAAGGAAAACAGAACGGGTTATGTACACCCTGATGGATATCTCTGATGAAGGTGTAGGTTATGTACATCCTGATGGATATATCTGATGAAGGTGTAGGTTATGTACACCCTGATGGATATATCTGATGAAGGTGTAGGTTATGTACATCCTGAAGGGCATATCTGATGAAGGTGTAGGTTATGCTCGCCCTGATGGATATATCTGATGAAGGTATAGGTTATGTACATCCTGATGGATATATCTGATGGTGTAGGTTATGTACATCCTGATGGATATATCTGATGAAGGTGTAGGTTATGTACACTCTGATGGATATATCTGATGGTGGTGTAGGTTATGTACATCCTGATGGATATATCTGATGGTGTAGGTTATGTACATCCTGATGGATATATCTGATGAAGGTGTAGGTTATGTACAACCTGATGGATATATCTGATGGTGTAGGTTATGTACATCCTGATGGATATATCTGATGAAGGTGTAGGTTATGTACATCCTGATGGATATATCTGATGAAGGTGTAGGTTATGTACATCCTGATGGATATATCTGATGGTGGTGTAGGTTATGTACACCCTGATGGATATATCTGATGAAGGTGTAGGTTATGTACACTCTGATGGATATATCTGATGGTGGTGTAGGTTATGTACACCCTGAAGGATATATCTGATGAAGGTGTAGGTTATGTACATCCTGAAGGATATATCTGATGAAGGTGTAGGTTATGTACATCCTGATGGATATATCTGATGAAGGTGTAGGTTATGTACATCCTGATGGATATATCTGATGAAGGTGTAGGTTATGTACACCCTGATGGATATATCTGATGAAGGTGTATGTTATGCACACCCTGATGGATATATCTGATGAAGGTGTAGGTTATGTTGGACAATTCATTGAAAAAGATGTATCTGATGAAGGCGAAGGGTATGCTGGACATTTCATTGATAAAGAACAGGTTGATTATTTCAAGGACAAGATAACATTTCATAACACGATAATGTTTAATTCTTATTTATTATACATCTCTCTCTCCCACCCCCTCCCCCTCTCTCTATCTGTGCGCACAGACTTCAAACTACGGGTCAGGATGTCGGTCGCAATTCTTTAGCTGGACTTGTTCCTCTTGGCAGTTCATCACCTCCTTCGTTCAGCGGAATCAGTCACCTTCACCTTCACCTTCACCTCTCCCGTAGTCTGGGTTCAGACCGTTGGGGCACCGCTGCTGACCTGGCCACCACCCCTCTCCACTCTTCACGGTTTTCTGATTTCCTCAGGGCGTCACCGAGCGTCAAGCCTGTCCACCCCCGGATGTTGTCTTCCCATCTCTTCTTCTGCCGTCCTCTCCTTCTGCCTCCTTGTACGGTGCCTTGCAGGAACGTTTTGGCAAGACCAGATGATCGGGAGATGTGTCCATACCACCTAAGTTTGCGTTTTTTCACTATGGACAGAAGGTCTTCGTAGGGTCCAATACTTTGCTTGATTCTGTTCTTCACTTCCGTGTTAGTGATGTGGTCTCTGTAGGAGATGCCAAGTAGTCTACGAAAGCATCTCATCTCGACAGCTTGGATTCTTCTCTCGATGTCTGCAGTCAGGGTCCAAGTCTCGCAGGCGTAGAGCAATATTGATATAACCAGGGAACGCATCAGTCTGATTTTTGAGCTGAGAGCGATGTTTTTGTTGTTCCAGATGGTGTTCAGCTTGTTGAGTGCCATTGTTGTTTGGGCAATTCTCGAGAGTACTTCTGGTTTAGATCCTTCATCTGACACGATTGCTCCCAGATATTTGAAGCTGTGGACTGTTTTAAGCTTTTCGTCGTTGACTTTGATGTCAATGCTGATGCCGTTGGTGTTGTTAGTCATCAGTTTGGTTTTCTCCGCACTGATTTGCATTCCATACGATGTGGAGGCTTTGTCTAGATGTTTGACCAGGCTTGCCAGTTCTTCTTCTTTTCCAGCCAGTCCATCAATGTCGTCGGCAAAACGTAGGTTTGTGATTGTTCTGCCGCCTATGCTGACTGTTCCTACATGCTCTTCCAGTGCGTCAGTCATTATTCTTTCTAAGAAGATGTTGAAGAGTGTTGGGGAGAGTAGACAGCCTTGTCTCACTCCGACTGTGGTTCTGAACCAGTCCCCGATGCTATTGTTGAGGTAGACGGCGCTGGTGGCTTTGTCATAGAGGTGCTGTATCAGTCTGATCAGGTTGGCGTTGATGTTGTACAGATTCATGGTAGCCCACAAAGCTGCATGCCAGACCCTGTCAAATGCCTTCTTAAAATCAATGAAGACGTGGTAGAGGTCTTGTTGGTGTTGATGGTACCTCTCACATAGCAACCTCAAGTTGAAGATTTGTTCAGTTGTGCTCCTTCCTGGTCTGAAACCTGCCTGTTCTTCAGCAATGATGTTTTCTGCTTGTGGTTGGTGGGAAATTCGCGCCACTCATCACTCTCGATGCAGATGACGCCGACCTGGATACACTCGTAAGTGACTTCAACGCAGCTGTAACTGAAACAGCCCAAACAACTCTTGGAAAACAACGCATCAAAAAGAAGCCCTGGGTCACGGACGACATCCTACAGCTGTGTGACAAACGTAGAGACCTGAAAAAGAAAAAGAATGAAGAAGAAGGGGCAAAACAGTACAAAGCAGTTAACACCGAAATCAAGAGAAGCATGAAGAAGGCAAGGGAGAATTGGATTGAAGGAAAATGCCAGGACATAGAGGAAAACCTGACAAGAAACAACAGCAAGAAAGCCTACCAAGTTGTGAAAGAACTTACCAACACAAGGCAAGGTAGAACTATGTCCAACATCCAGACCAAGGATGGAAAATGTCTAACAGAAGAACAAGACATCCTAAAGCGATGGACAGAATACTGCTCAGAGCTATACAACATACAGACCATAGGTGATCCAGCAATACTGAATGTTCCACCAGCCACTGATAACAGTAATCACCCCATACTCCGTGAAGAAATAGAGGCAGCAATAGCATCGCTGAAAAAAGGGAAATCGGCAGGAGTGGACAACATCCCATCAGAACTGGTCCAAGCAGGGGGTGAAGTTATGATAGTTGTGCTAATGAAAATCTGCAACAAGATCTGGCAAACAGGGGAATGGCCCACACCGTGGACACAATCACTGATCATCACCCTCCCCAAAAAGGGCAATCTCCAGCAGTGTCAAAACTACCGCACCATCAGCCTGATTAGTCATCCCAGCAAAGTCATGTTGAAGGAATCAGTCACAGCACTACAAAACACACAACAACGGGAACGGACGGGCGGTGGTTAAAACGAAGCCACACTGATATTTTGTCAGTCTTCGGGAGTCAGAGGGTTAACCGATATCTCTCCCTGAGGTTTCTCCACCTGGCTGAAGAAACACGAGCCAAAAGCAAGACACGGGAACAGTTTGTTTTTGTTGTTCTTCTTCTACTTCTGCTGCGTTCGTGGGCTGCAACTCCCACGTTCACTCGTATGTACACGAGTGGGCTTTTACGTGTATGACCGTTTTTACTCCGCCATGTAGGCAGCCATACTCCGTTTTCGGGAGTGTGCATTCTGGGTATGTTCTTGTTTCCATAACCCACCGAACGCTGACATGGATTACAGGATCTTTAACGCGCGTATTTGATCTTCTGCTTGCGTATACACACGAAGGCGGTTCAGGCACTAGCAGGTCTGCACATCATGTTGACCTGGGAGATCGGAAAAATCTCCACCTTTTACCCACCAGGCGCCGTTACCGAGATTCGAACCCGGGACCCTCAGATTGAAAGTCCAACGCTTTAACCACTCGGCTATTGCGCCCGTCTTTGTTTTTGTTCAAGTCTGAAGCCCTCGGTGAATGTGTATGAATCTGTGCCGCTATCACCCGCCACTCTTCCATTATGTTCGGCATCTTGCAGCTGTCATTTATTGGGGCGAAATTTTACCGTAAGTAGGCTGTTAGGTGTGGGAATATACAATGATTACTTTGTGACATTGTCACCAGAGGTGAACGGCTGGTAGGCTCTGTGACTGCAGTGCCAGGCTCTCATGGCCACGACAGCACGTTCGGTTTGTGCGTGGGTCAGACATCTGCTCTTTTGGGTTGTTAGAGCAGATGTGGTGCAACGAATATGGTTCAGCCCGCGCGCTTTGATACCTCCTTGAAACTCAAACTCTATTTCATATATTTACAAAGCTGATAATAAACTATGGTGATGCAGCATACATAGTTCATTCGCACACTTTACGCCAACCAGAAACGAAAACTGTGCACACACCCTGGGTGAACTTCATTTGGCTCTGACCACCCATCCTACCCAAGGGATGTAAAAACACCTCCCCGTGGAGTGAAGCCCCCTGGTGCCAAGTAGTGCCTTTCAGGCCCAACAGCCAACTGGTCCAGACAACTCTGGTTCCGCCATCTCGTTAACCATCAGGACCGTGAATGGCCCGGCCAGCATCCCACCCAATTATCTCCCCTGGACAGCTGGCAGCCATGTTTGTTCGCGTCGGCTGCATGCCCTCTGGCGGAAGCGCTGTTTAGATTGGTGGTTGAGGGATGGGGAGAGAGGGGGGGATAATTCAATCGAAGTCCGGAAATGAACGGAGCCGTTTTGATATTGGGCCTGTCAGGGCCTGGCTTCTGTCAGGAAGGGGGGCACGCGCCGAACTGGCGCTGTGATCAGACCACAGACCTGCAGCTGCCATAACTCAATACATGACGCTCCACTGGCATGGAGTATGGATTCTCTGGATCTGTTGGTTCTGGTTCATAATGATATTTATGGACTGGCAGTTCCATCACCAGCAGCAGTGACCCAGACCATGAACTGAAATCCAGGAAGTAAGCAACAACTTTGAACAAACAGCAAATTATGGAGCAGCACGAAATCGGCCCGTGAGACTCAAGCTGAGATTCTGACTCCAAACGTCTGTCCCCGATCCTCTACAGCAGGGAATCACGGCAAACTGACACCACTCAGGAGATACCTTTGCCAACAAATACTTCTGCCAGATCCTTGGAACCAAATGACATGACTGAATTTCACATGAAGAAGTCAGAGAGAGAGAGAGAGAGAGAGAGAGAGAGAGATGATCGGGCTGTCGTGTCAGCCATCATTTGCAAACGGTCTATCCACTGGCTGGCACATGTATTTAGCTCCCCGCAGCAAGAACTGCACGCCAAGTCCTGAACTGGACACCAACAGGCCGAAGAGAGGACAGCCCGAGATGAACTGGCGGCAAACAGTGGAGAGAGACCTCAGACATGTCGACAGACGATGGGGTGACACCAGCAAACAGTGGAGAGAGACCTCAGACATGTCGACAGACGACGGGGTGACACCAGCAAACAGTGGAGATAGACCTCAGACATGTCGACAGACGATGGGGTGACACCAGCAAACAGTGGAGAGAGACCTCAGACATGTCGACAGACGACGGGGTGACACCAGCAAACAGTGGAGAGAGACCTCAGACATGTCAACAGACAATGGGGTGACACCAGCAAACAGTGGAGACAGACCTCAGACATGTCGACAGACGATGGGGTGACACCAGCAAACAGTGGAGAGAGACCTCAGACATGTCGACAGACGACGGGGTGACACCAGCAAACAGTGGAGAGAGACCTCAGACATGTCGACAGACGATGGGGTGACACCAGCAAACAGTGGAGAGAGACCTCAGACATGTCGACAGACGATGGGGTGACACCAGCAAACAGTGGAGAGAGACCTCAGACATGTCGACAGACGATGGGGTGAAACCAGCAAACAGTGGAGAGAAACCTCAGACATGTCGACAGACGATGGGGTGACACCAGCAAACAGTGGAGACAGACCTCAGACATGTCGACAGACCATGGGGTGAAACCAGAAAACAGTGGAGAGAAACCTCAGACATGTCGACAGACGATGGGGTGACACCAGCAAACAGTGGAGACAGACCTCAGACATGTCGACAGACGATGGGATGAAACCAGAAAACAGTGGAGAGAAACCTCAGACATGTCGACAGACGATGGGGTGAAACCAGCAAACAGTGGGCAGAAACCTCAGACATGTCGACAGACGATGGGGTGACACCAGCAAACAGTGGGCAGAAACCTCAGACATGTCGACAGACGATGGGGTGACACCAGCAAACAGTGGAGACACACCCCAGACATGTCGACAGACGATGGGGTGACACCAGAAAACAGTGGAGACACACCCCAGACATGTCGACAGACGATGGGGTGACACCAGAAAACAGTGGAGACACACCCCAGACATGTCGACAGTGGGCCGAGACCTCAGACAAGTCGACTCGTGCTAAAATGCGCATTAGCCTCGTGTATGTGTATGATTCCGTGTTTGAGAATGTGAAAAAGTGTGTGTGTGTGTGTGTGTGTGTGACACAGACAAACACACACACACACACACACACACAGGGAGAGAGAGAGAGAGAGAACATGACAAAAACAGAGCCGGGGAGAAAAAACGATGTTGACGGCAGCACAAATCAGTGGCCTTTTTGTCTGGCAAAACGTCTGTCATCATCTGCATCTAAAGACTCTTTAACTGTCTTCATCGTTCATCTCGTCTGTCAACACACACACACACACACACACACACACACACACACACACTCTCTCTCTCTCTCTCTCTCTCTCTCTCTCTCTCT
>NC_134901.1:42859255-42914255 GCF_041734735.1 Babylonia areolata | reverse complement strand
GCGGCTTGTCATCATGGTGAGAATGTCGCCCCGTGTTGGGATGTACACGTGGAACGGCCTGTCATGGTGAGAATGTTGCCCCTGTTGTTGGGGTGTACACGTGGAACGGCCTGTCATGGTGAGAATGTTGCCCCATGTTGGGGTGTACACGTGGAGCGGCTTGTCATCATGGTGAGAATGTCGCCCCATGTTGGGGTGTACACGTGGAGCGGCCTGTCATGGTGAGAATGTTGCCCCTGTTGTTGGGGTGTACACGTGGAGCGGCCTGTCATGGTGAGAATGTTGCCCCGTGTTGGGGTGTACACGTGGAACGGCTTGTCATCATGGTGAGAATGTTGCCCCATGTTGGGATGTACACGTGGAACGGCTTGTCATCATGGTGAGAATGTTGCCCCTGTTGTTGGGGTGTACACGTGGAACGGCTTGTCCGTCACCATGGTGAGAATGTTGCCCCATGTTGGGGTGTACACGTGGAAAGGCCTGTCATGGTGAGAATGTTGCCCCATGTTGGGGTGTACACGTGGAGCGGCCTGTCATTGTGAGAAAGTCGCCCCGTGGAGCGGCCTGTCATTGTGAGAAAGTCGCCCCTGTTGGGGTGTACACGTGGAACGGCCTGTCATGGTGAGAATGTTGCCCCTGTTGTTGGGGTGTACACGGGAGGATGGCACCATTCCCCTCCCTACGCCTTCTCCCTCTCCCTCCCCCCCACCCCCTCTCTCCTAATGGCCAGGATGCCGGCCCTTCTATCGCCCATCTATTGGGGGGGGGGGGGGGGACTTTATTTTCCTTATCTTCGCATTGAACGTGTTTTCTGTCCGCTTTATCCATTCTTCTCCCTTGTTCGTGTCGGTCCTTCAAGCTGTGCCTCACCCCCCCCCCCCCTCCCCGCCCTCCTCCAGTCCTCACACCTGGCCCCTTTAAATCCCCCCCCCCCCCCCCCCCCCCCCCGACCTGCTCGTCCTAAACCTATTCCTGGTGATGGTACCAGTTTTCTTCATCTTCTTTTTCTCTCTCTCTTTCTCTCTCGTATCAGTGGTGTTATCTTCACCATTCTTCGTCATGAACGGTTCCGGCGCATTGCCTCCCTTTTCACCAGAAAGTCTCGGATATATATTTTAGTCGTGTCAGCTGGGAAGGTGTGTGTGTTTTGTGTGTGTGTGTGTGTGTGTGTGTGTGTGTGTGTGTGTGTGTGTGTGTGTGTGTGTGTGTGTAGGTACTGTATTACCCGCTTTAATGGAATTCTCGTAAAATCTGCCTCATTCTATTTCTTCTTCGTTGTGTGTTCCTCTCTCCCTCTCTCGGTCTATCTCCGTTGTTCCATCTCTCACCCTCACCCTCACCCCCACCCCTGGTGATATGCAGTCACTCTTTGTCACGCTCCCGTTATCTCCCCTTCACTCCGTCCTGAACCGTTCCGGCCTATTGCCTCCCTTTACAGCTTCAAGTCTTGGGTGGAGTTCTTCTCCTTGTAACTTGGAACAGTTGTGTGTGTGTGTGTGTGTGTGTGTGTGTGTGTGTGTGTGTGTGTGTGTGAAAGTTAGAGGATGAGGGAAGGGGGGTGCGAGGGAGATGGTCGGGGGGGGGGAGCTGTTTCATTAGATGTATTTGTATTGATGTCAAACTCTCTTTCCCCCTCTACTTCCCAAACATATAATTCTATATATATATGGCTTTGCATGTTGTTTTTTGCTCTCTGTGTGTGTGTGTGTGTGTGTGTGTGTTTTGTTGTTGGTGTTTGTTTGTTTTCTTTATTTTATTTTTTTCCCAGCTTCACATGACACGTTTCCTACTATCTCTGTTTTTACAGCGTCATTCTCCACCACCACCCCTCCCTTCCCCACCGTTCGTGGTCACGGTGAATTACCTGCCCCTTTAGCCAGTCCGTGGAAACGTGTGTGACTCCTTTCGCTTTGTTCAGTCACACAGTCGTGTGTAGTGTCTTCAGCTGAGCATTATATATCGGCGCACCGCGTGGAATGAAGGTGTCTGTGTGTGTGTGTGTGTGTGTGTGTGTGTGTGTGTGCTCTCCCCTTCCTCACATACCGTTCACTCTACCTTTTGGTTTTCCTTCCACCCCCGCATCCCCCTTCCCCTTCAGCATCTCTCTCCTTCTCTCTAACTCTGCCCCTCCCCCCCTCTCTCTCTGTCCCTCCCCCCTCTTTCTCTCTGTCCCTCCCCCCCTCTCTCTCTGCCCCTCCCCCCCACCTCTCTCTGTGTGTCCCCCCCCCTCTCTCTCTCTCTGTCCCTCCCCCCTCTTTCTCTCTGCCCCTTCCCCCCCTCTCTCTCTCTGTCCCTCCCCCCCCCCTCTCTCTCTCTGTCCCTCCCCCTCTTTCTCTCTGTCCCTCCCCCCCCTCCCTCTCTCTCTGTCCCTCCCCCCTCTTTCTCTCTGTCCCTCCCCCCCCTCTCTCTCCCTGTGTACCTCCCTCTTTCGTCCCCCCCCCTCTCTCTCTCTACCTCACCCCTCTCTCTCTCTACCTCCCTCCCCCTCTCTCTCTACCTCCCCCCTCTCTCTCTCTACCTCCCCCCTCTCTCTCTCTACCTCCCCCCCTCTCTCTCTCTCTACCTCCCCCTCTCTCTCTCTACCTCCCCCCTCTCTCTCTCTCTCGCCCACTCTGCACCTGGTGTTTAAAAACAGCACCTGACGACTTTCTCTTCTAAAGTGTTGTGTTATTTTTTTTTCCCGGACTACGCCTGTGCCCCCTTGCCTCCACCCCTGCCACCCGATCACATCTCAGTGGAGCCTTGGGGTACAGTGTTACGGCCTGGAGTGGGCGTAGCGCCCTTGAGGTCGCCCGTTGAAACAGACACACAAGTGTGACGGCAGTTTCACTGCTTTACTTTGTAGCACCATTCGTTTTCCCTTTCCCAGTTGTTCCTGTCATGGCTCTCTGTCCTTTCTACGGCACGGATCACTGAATACTGCCTCCTGGACATGTTGTGCTCCGCTGCTCGCTTGTGTCAGTCTGGCACTGCATGGGGTGTGTAGGCACTGTCTTCTGTCTGTCTGGCACTGCATGGGGTGTGTAGGCACTGTCTTCTGTCTGTCTGGCATTGCATGGGGTGTGTAGGCACTGTCTTCTGTCTGTCTGGCATTGCATGGGGTGTGTAGGCACAGTCTTCTGTCTGGCACTGCATGGGGTGTGTAGGCACTGTCTTCTGTCTGTCTGGCATTGCATGGGGTGTGTAGGCACTGTCTTCTGTCTGTCTGGCATTGCATGGGGTGTGTAGGCACAGCCTTCTGTCTGGCACTGCATGGGGTGTGTAGGCACTGTCTTCTGTCTCTCTGGCATTGCATGGGGTGTGTAGGCACTGTCTTCTGTCTGCCTGGCACTGCCTGGGGTGTGTGGGCACAGTCATATGTCTGTCTGGCATTGCATGGGGTGTGTAGGCACAGTCTTCTGTCTGGCATTGCCTGGGGTGTGTAGGCACAGTCTTCTACCTTACGTCTTGCCAGTCCACGTGATGTCAGAATGGTCATCAAAAGGGTTGGGGTGGGGGGTGGGGGGTAGGGGTGGCGAACGGGGAATGGGGACAGGTGGAAGGGAGAGAGAAGGGGGAAGGTGTGACTCTGTGTGTGTGTGTGTGTGTGTGTGTGTGTGTGTGTGTGTGTGTGTGTGTGTGTGTGTGTGACAGAGAGAGAGAGAGAGAGAGAGAGAGATACTGGTTTCTTATGACTGGACCACTCAGCCTGACAGACAACACAAGACAGCACAACACAAGACAATACAACACAAGACAATACAACACAAGACAATACAAGAGAAGACAATACAAGAGAAGACAATACAAGACAACACAATACAAGTCAACACAACACAAGACAAGACAATACAAGACAACACAAGACAATACAACGCAAGACAAGACAAGACAATACAAGACAACACAAGACAATACAACACAAAACAAGACAACACAAGACAATACAACACAAGACAAAGACACTCTGTACGCCCTCACCTGGGTAGCGCTGACGACGTCCGGAGGACCCAGTGCATACCAGCAGTAAAGTCATCACCACCACTGTAACACACATCACCACCACTGTAACACACATCACCACCACTGTAACACACATCACCACCACTGTAACACACATCACCACCACTGTAACACACATCATCACATCACCACCACTGTAACACACATCATCACCACCACTGTAACACACATCACCACCACTGTAACACATCATCACCACCACTGTAACACACATCATCACCACCACTGTAACACACATCATCACCACTGTAACACACATCATCACCACCACTGTAACACACATCACCACCACTGTAACACACATCATCACCCCTGTAACACACATCATCACATACACCCACCACTGTAACACACACATCACCACCACTGTAACACACACCATCACCACTGTAACACACATCATCACCACTGTAACACACATCAACACCACTGTAACACACATCATCACCACTGTAACACACATCATCACATCACCACCACTGTAACACACATCACCACCACTGTAACACACATCACCACCACTGTAACACACATCATCACCACTGTAACACACATCACCACCACTGTAACACACATCATCACATCACCACCACTGTAACACACATCACCACCACTGTAACACACATCATCACCACCACTGTAACACACATCACCACCACTGTAACACACATCACCACCACTGTAACACACATCATCACATCACCACCACTGTAACACACATCATCATCACCACCACTGTAACACACATCATCACCACTGTAACACACATCACCACCACTGTAACACACATCACCACCACTGTAACACACATCACCACCACTGTAACTTACATCAGCACATCACCACCACTGTAACACACATCACTACCACCCTCAAGGCCTGACTAAGCGCGTTGGGTTACGCTGCTGGTTAGGCATCTGCTTGGCAGATGTGGTGTAGCGTACATGACACAAATGAATTTGTCCGAACGCAGTGACGCCTCCTTGAGCTACTGAAACTGAAACTACCACCACTGTAATACACATCATCACCACCACTGTAACACACATCACCACAACTTTGACACACATCACTACCAATGTAACACACATCACCACCACATCACCACTGTAACACACATATCACCACCACCACTGTAACACACATCATCACCACCACTGTAACACACATCATCACCACCACTGTAACACACACACACACACACACACACACACACACACACACACACACACACACACATCATCATCATCATCATCATAATCATCATCATCACCACTGTAACACACACACCATCATCATCATCACCACTGTAACACACACACATCATCACCACCACTGTAACACACATACACATCATCATCATCATAATCACCACTGTAACACACATCATCATCATCACCATCATCACTGTAACACACATCATCATCATCACCACCATAACTGTAACACACATCATCGTCATCATCATCACCACCACCTCTGTAACACACATCATCATCATCATCATCATCATCATCATCATCATTCCCACCACTACCACCATCACCACTTTAACGCACACACATTCATCATCATCAGCACCACCACTGTGACACACAAGCACAGGTATAGTTGTTTGTGTTCATGTTATCATCATCATCATCATCATCATCATCATCATCACCACTGTAACACACAACCACAGGTATAGTTGTTAGTGTTCTTCATGTTATCATCATCATCATCATCATCATCACCATCACCATCACCACCAGCTTCATCATTAGTATTAATAATATCGTTATTATCACGATTATTGTAATCATCATAGTCATCGTCATTCTAAAATTGTAATTGTAATTATCACTATTATTATTATTGTCTTCAACATCTTTGTAAACATTATCATGATTAAATTATCGTTATTATCATTGCATTATCATCATCATCATCATCATTACTACAACTGTTAATAATAGTACCATCATCATTAATTCATAATTATAATTATCGTCCTCCTTCTTCCTCCTCTTCTTTGCAATGCCTGTAATAGACAATGACTAAAACATCCATCCTTGAATAACAAAGTTTTTGAGTCGTGAGTCTTGAGTGTATATGAATGTGCGTGAGCGTCTGTGATATTGTATCTTTCCACATCGTTTGTGATGTTGTACCTTTCCGTTTGTGATGTACCCTTTCCGTTTGTGATGTTGTATCTTTCCACATCGTCTGTGATGTTGTACATTTCCACATCGTCTGTCATGTTGTACCTTTCCACATCGTCTGTCATGTTGTACCTTTCCGTATGTGATGTTGTACCTTTCCACATCGTCTGTGATGTTGTACATTTCCACATCGTCTGTCATGTTGTACCTTTCCGTATTTGATGTTGTACCTTTCCACATCGTCTGTGATGTTGTACCTTTCCGTTTGTGATGTTGTACCTTTCCATATCGTTTGTCATGTTGTACCTTTCCACATCGTTTGTGATGTTGTACCTTTCCGTTTGTGATGTTGTATCTTTCCACAGCGTTTGTGATGTTGTATCTTTCCATATCGTTTGTGATGTTGTATCTTTCCGTTTGTGATGTTGAACCTTTCCACATCGTTTGTCATGTTGTACCTTTCCGTTTGTGATGTTGTACCTTTCCACATCGTTTGTAATGTTGTACGTTTCCGTTTGTGATGTTGTATCTTTCCACAGCGTTTGTGATCTTGAACTTTTCCAAATCGTTTGTGATGTTGTACCTTTCCACAGCGTTTGTGATGTTATACCTTTCCGTTTGTGATGTTGTATCTTTCCGTTTGTCATGTTGTACCTTTCCGTTTGTGATGTTGTATCTTTCCACAGCGTTTGTGATCTTGAACTTTTCCAAATCGTTTGTGATGTTGAACCTTTCCACAGCGTTTGTGATGTTATACCTTTCCGTTTGTGATGTTGAACCTTTCCACATCGTTTGTCATGTTGTACCTTTCCACATCGTTTGTCAGGTTGTTTGCCAGTTCTCTATTGCGCGCGCAAACGATGACACACACATGCATACACTCACCCTGAACACACAGAAACAGACACACGCACAGACACACACACAGACACTCACAAACACACACAGACACGCCCCCCCACACCCCGCCCTCCTCCCACACACACCGCACGCTAACGTTGTACACCAGAGAGAAAAAAAAAAACCCAGGGTATAAAGCTAAAACACGCACTTCCAAAGAGTTCTCCTGCAGTCGGCTCTAAAGAGCGACCAGGGAATTACAAATGGTTTTTCCTCCCCATGCATGTGAGGCAGACCCTAAACGTCGTGCCTGCAAAAGGCATCATCTCTCTCTCCCTCGTCACTTTGCAACATATCGTGGAGTTGTTGGGTGTCGGCAACAGTGTTGGCAAAGGGAAAAGGAAGTATGGAAAAGAAAAGGGGGAAAAGCTTTGCGGCTCCAAAGCTTAGCTTGTGCCACTCATTCAGCTACAGCCACCTGAAACCCCCTGATTGTGTGTGTGTGTGTGTGTGTGTGTGTGTGTGTGTGTGTGCGTGCGTGCGTGCGTGCGTGCGTGTGTGTGTGTGTGTGTGTGTGTGTTCAAGACACAGAGAGAGAGGCAGAGAGAAAGACTCTGTGTGTGTGTGTGTGTGTGTGTGTGTGTGTGTGTGTGTTCACGACACAGAGAGAGAGGCAGAGAGAAAGACTCTGTGTGTGTGTGTAGCGGACAGAAAGAGGGGGGGGGGGCTGGTGAGGAATAGTGGCCGAAGAGAAAAGCCAGGACCTGACTTTTTGTTACTGGAATAAAGTGTACAAAGGCAGTGGAATAAACTGTACAATAAACTGTACAAAGGCAGTGGAATAAACTGTATAATAAACTGTTCAAAGGCAGTGGAATAAACTGTACAATAAAGTGTACAAAGGCAGTGGAATAAAGTGTACAAAGGCAGTGGAATAAAGTGTACAATAAAGTGTACAAAGGCAGTGGAATAAAGTGTACAAGGGCAGTGGAATAAAGTGTACAATAAAGTGTACAAAGGCAGTGGAATAAAGTGTACAAAGGCAGTGGAATAATGTGTACAATAAAGTGTACAAAGGCAGTGGAATAAAGTGTACAAAGGCAGTGGAATAAACTGCAAAAATAAAGTGTACAAAGGCAGTGGAATAAAGTGTACAAAGGCAGTGGAATAAAGTGTACAATAAAGTGTACAAAGGCAGTGGAATAAAGTGTACAAAGGCAGTGGAATAAAGTGTACAATAAAGTGTACAAAGGCAGTGGAATAAAGTGTACAAAGGCAGTGGAATAAAGTGTACAATAAAGTGTACAAAGGCAGTGGAATAAAGTGTACAAAGCAGTGGAATACAGTGTACAAAGGGAGTGGTATAAACTGTACAAAGGCAGTGGAATAAACTGTACAAAGGCAGTGGAATAAACTGTACAATAAAGTGTACAAAGGCAGTGGAATAAAGTGTACAAAGGCAATGGAATAACGTGCGGTGTTTTCCTCTTCTATTCTCCCATTATGTTTTTAAATACTTTTTTTCATTTTCTGGTGATTTTTTTTTTGTTTTTGCGTTTAGTCTACAGTGTAATTCGTGAAAAATCTGTACACTCTGTGTGTGTGTGTGTGTGTGTGTGTGTGTGTGTGTGTGTGTGTGTGTGTGTGTGTGTCTGTCTGTCTCTGTCTCTCTTTGTCTGTCTAATCTAATGATATGTAATATATATATATATATATATATATATATATATATATATATATATATATATATATATATCTCTTTTTCAAACAGTGACTCTTATTCTTGACACGCACGCTCAAAATTAATATGAAACTGAAGCCGCACGATGTGTTGGACTTGGGTTCCGTGGAACCTGATGGCTTCAGCCTTTCGGGGAGCGGTGTCACTGACGCTCAAAGCCGCGTGCCGACTGATCCATACGCGCGACTGACAAACGTGCAACATCAGCTAAACACACAAAGTGGGCTCGGTTGGAGCAAAAACAAAAGCAGCCACGGGAGGCACTTGTATTCAGCAGAAGACACAGGACTCAGAGTTTAGTCTGTGAATCGTGTTTCTCTGTGTGTGTGTGTGTGTGTGTGTGTGTGTGTGTGTGTGTGTAACTGGGGGTGGTTGGGGACTGAAGACGCGATGTGCAGGCTGTGTGACAGTTCATTTTAACGATATTTCAGCGAGTTTCTAACGGTTTTTCAATTGTCACATTTATTCGCTTTATTCCTACAACATGTAGTGTTCAATGCGTTCAGAGCCGCACAATAAGCGCTAAATAAATGCATGCTACTATCATGGTTATGATGATGATTATGGTTGTTATGATGATGATGGTGGTGGTGAAGATGACAATGATAATGACGATGATAATTATTAGTATCATTCGTCGTCGTAGTAGTAGTAGTAGTAGTAGTAGTAGTAGTAGTATGTCCCATTCGAATTCGAACTGTTAGAATTATCCAGCATTCTTACTCAGTTCGATATTACTAGACACTCCTAAAACTACCAAAACTTTTAAATCATTACTACTGAAATAGTCGGACCACATCTTCAGACTATTTTTGGCCGTGGTGGCGGTAATTGGTTTGTTTTTTTCAGTGGCAAGTCTCTGCAATGTCTGGTTCAGCTAAAAAGTGTTTTGGGACCAACTCGGTTTTAAGTCAGTCACTGTGCAATCTGTTACCCACCCCCTCCCCCCACCCCCCCTGTCCACCCCTATCGCCCAGCCCTTTTTCTTCATGCCAACCACATTCGTCAGTTGTCCGATGCCGTACTCCGATGCCATTTTTTTACATTTATAATAATAATAATAATAATAATAATAATAAGAAGAAGAAGAAGAAGAAGAAGAAGAAGAAGAAGAAGAACTTTATTACCTCCAACTGGAGAAATCTGGTCAGGTGCATTATCACAACATAGACAAGTAAACAACATGGGGACCATAACTGTAAAAGTCAACAACAGCTTTTACGAATATTACGAAGACACAAATGTAAAAAAAAAAATATCACATACACCGTTTCATACATACATCCACACACTGCAGGTAATAACTGGTATTCTTAATGTAAAAACAGAAAGAATTAAGAAACATCATTTTGAATATATTATTTGCTTATTTATCATCATTGTTGTCTTTTTTATTTATTTATTTTATTTTTATTTATTATATTATTATTATTACTTTAAAAAAATATTTATTTATTTATTTATGTACGCTTATAGTTCACTTCATCAAGTTTTTGCGCCTTATACATATTATTATTAGTAGTAGCAGTCCTTTCTTCATGTATTTTATCTATTATTTATTCACCTTTTTTTCTCTCTCTCTCTCTCAAGGCCTGACTAAGCGCGTTGGGTTACGCTGCTGGTCAGGCATCTGCTTGGCAGATGTGGTGTAGCGTATATGGATTTGTCCGAACGCAGTGACGCCTCCGCCTCCTTGAGCTACTGAAACTGAAACTGAAACTGAAACCGGTGCCGGCGGTGTGTGTTTGTCCAAGACTCATGTTGGTCAGTCTGTCTTTGCTTGTCTGCCTGTCAGCTAGTTTTCCTTATTGCTGGACTATGTGTGTATACATATGTATGTGTACATAACTACATGCATGTATATGAATGTGTATTGTGTGTGCGTGTGTTTATGTAAGTTTGTGCCTGCCTATGTGTGCGTATGTGTTAGGGCAGCTGTTAGATGCACATGCATTGTTAAAATGTATGTATGCAGTGTGTGTGTGTGTGTGTGTGTGTGTGTGTGTGTGTGTGTGTGTGTGTAGTCACATTTTGGTGTGTGTATGTAACAAAGATATAATGTTTCATGTTAACAAATGCGTTTTGGTAAAGCACCTAGAGCAGATTTCTGGATAGTGTGCTATATAAGTATCCATTATTATTATTATTATTATTATTATTGTCCGTCTTCAGTCTTCAGTTTGTCTTGTTCTTGTTCTTGATCTAGTCTTCATCATTTTGGTCTTTTCTGGGCCTTTCGGTGTTGTTGTAACAACAAGGTACACAGCAGTTTTTTTGGGTTTTTTTTTTTTACACTCAGTCATGCTCAGTTCAGTTTACTCTCTGTAAAACAACGAGTTCGAGATTTCTGAGAGAGAGAGAGAGAGAGAGAGAGAGAGAGAGAGAGAGAGAGAGAGAGAGAGAGAGAGAGAGAGAGGAACAGAGGGACAGAGACAGACACTGACAGACAGACAGGGACAGAGAGACTCGAACAGAGAGAGAGAGAGAGAGAGGGGGGGGGGAGGAGAGTGAGAGAGACAGAGATACAGATATATATATATATATACATATACAGATAGATAGACAGAGAGAGAGGGAGACGGGGGAGAGGGAGACAGACAGACAGACACTGACAGACAGGGACAGAGAGAGAGAGAGAGAGAGAGAGAGAGAGAGAGAAGGAGAAGGAGAAAGAGAGACAGAGATACAGAGACAGATAGACAGACAGAGACAGAAACAGACAGAGAGAGGGACACAGAAAGAGAAAGAGAGAGAGAGAGAGAGGCAGAGAGAGAGAGAGAAAGACAGTCAAACAGAGACAGAGACAGACAGATACAGACAGACAGAGTGGCAGACAGACAGACAGAAACAGAGACAGAATTTGCAAACAATTACTGAAATAAGAAGTCTTAATAAAATAAATCAACGTCATATTTGTTTTCAACCGTTGTGAACTATCAACAGAAAAAAAAAATATGCACACACGAAAAACCCCAACAACTACAGTTCTAACACATTTTCCGCTAACACCCCTCCCCCCCCCCCCACTCCGCCCCCCCACCCTCACCCACCCCCCCGGCCCCACCTCATCCTCACCACCCGACCACCAAAGATCAAAGAGAAATACTTACGTAACATTCTCAGCATTCACCCCACCACACCACACCACCACCACCACCACAACAACCACTCCTACTCCTCCTCCAGGCACAAATAACACCACAGCACCGAAGTCCTCCAAGAAACGAGCGCTGCATGAAGCAGAACCCCAACACGACACTGTACGGCCTACACTCCCCTACACCACCACCACACAGACTGCTTTCATTTATCCCTGGCCCCCAACACAGAGAGAGAGAGAGAGAGAGGGGGGAGACCACTGACTCGGGATGAACGGAGAGGGACGGAACTCTCACAACCCTGATGAGAGAAGGCTCAGCCATTCTGCTGCCGGCATGCTGGGGGCACCCCACCCCACTCCTCACCCCCTCCCCCACCCCCCACCCTCACCACCCATCCCCTGGCTAATAATGAAAAGGGAAGTGGGGTCTATATACTACTCGCCCGTGTGCAGCACTGCGTGACTGTGCACACGCTGGGAGCACAGCGCACGTGCGTTTCGTCGCCCTCCCTGCGACACAAATCGCCTTTGACGTCCTCCCCCCTCCTTAACACGTGCAACATGGGGAACAGGGGGTGCGGGTAGGGGAGAGGTAGAGATAGATAGACAGAGAGATACAGAGAGAGAGAGAGGTGGGGTGGGGATGGAGGTGAGGGAGGGGAGGGAGGGAGGAGGCTGCTGTTCGTCTGCTGCTACTACAACTACTACTATTGCTACACAACACTACTACACACTGCTGACTGAATCAGACCACTACAGCTTACTGGCGTCACGGGGTCGGTCGGGGTCAGGTTTGTTCATTCTTTGAGAGACATGTCTTGAGTTTTTCCCTGGGTGGGGGGGGGGGGGGGGGTGAGGAGGGCGAGTGTTGGGGAGAGGGTGTGTGTGTAGGGATAGGGAGAGGGGGAGGGGTGCGTGTAGGGATAGGGAGAGGGGGTGGGGGTGCGTGTAGGGATAGGGAGTGGGGGTGCGTGTAGGGATAGGGAGTGGGGTGGGGGTGCGTGTAGGGATAGGGAGAGGGGGTGGGGGTGCGTGTAGGGATAGGGAGAGGGGGTGTGAGTTGATGAAGGGGAGGGAAGGAGGAGTTGTGGAGGGAGCTGGGGATTCGTCGTCGCACGCTTAAACTCACATTGTGTGTGTGTGTGTGTGTGTGTGTGTGTGTGTGTGTGAGGGGGTATGAAGATAGTGTGTATGTGTGTGTGCGCGCGCACGTGTGTGTGTGTGTGTGTGAGAGAGAGAGAGAGAGGGTAGGGAGAGAGTGTGCGTGTGTGTAAGTGTGTGTGTGTGTGACCGAGAAAGTACTTCGGCAATATCATAAGCACTCTGGGCTCTACTCCTCCTACTTCACATCCACCCTCCTCCCTAACCCCTCCACCCTCCCCACCCACCCATCTCTCTGCCCCCTTTCCCAGCACTGCTGTGTCTGGAGGGGGTGGGGTTGAAGGGGGGGGGGGGGCGGGGGGCGGGGGGCAGGCAGGGTGACGATGTCTGCACACCACTGGGCTGAATGGGACTATTGAGCTCGATGCTGCACACAGCTGTGTCTGGAGAGGGGGGGGTGTGTGTGTGTGTGTGGGGGGGGGGGGGGGGGGGGAGGGGGGAGGGCGTGGGGCATATAGGGTGACGATGTCTGCACACAGCTGTGTCTGGAGAGGGGGTGGGGGTGGGAGGAAGGGGGGGGGGCGTGGGGCATGTAGGCTGATAATGTCTGCACACAGCTGTGTCTGGAGAAGGGGAGGGGGAGGGGGAGGTCTCCCCTGTCTCTCTGTGTGTCTCTTAATTAAATGGCACATTCCCAGTCTGAGTTGTCAGTGCCCGGTCGTTCAAATCATCAGGTTGATTCCAGAGTGCCCACACAGTTCCAGCAAGCAAGCAGCAAAGCACCAAGTTAAGGTTCTTCTCTCCCACTGGTCCAGTGATGTGTGCAGCACACTGCCCTCGGCCTCAGTCATCACGTGCATTCCCCCAGTTCACTTTGAACACTCTCAAACACCCCTCTTCCCTTCTGAATACCATCTTAGTGACTAATGGTATTCTTGAAGTTGAGGTCAGGCACCAATTCTCTCCTAAGTGGCGATATTTAAATAGTGCCTTTAAAAAAAAAAAAAAAAAAAGACACATCACCGTGCCGAAACGGGGCCTGGAACTCTGATCACTGGTGAACACTGGATCACAAGTCCAACAGCAAACCGATTATGTCACGACTACCCCTAATGCACAGTATGCTTACATTATACAGGTCAACGTGTTGTTAACCGCTGTTGGTTGACAGAGACGTGATGATAACATTATACAGGTCAACGTGTTGGTTGACAGAGACGTGATGATAACATTATACAGGTCAACGTGTTGTTAACCGCTGTTGGTTCACAGAGACGTGATGATAACATTATACAGGTCAACCGCTGCTGGTTCACAGAGACGTGATGATAACATTATACAGGTCAACCGCTGTTGGTTCACAGAGACGTGATGATAACATTATACAGGTCAACCGCTGCTGGTTCACAGAGACGTGATGATAACATTATACAGGTCAACCGCTGCTGGTTCACAGAGACGTGATGATAACATTATACAGGTCAACCGCTGTTGGTTCACAGAGACGTGATGATAACATTATACAGGTCAACCGCTGTTGGTTCACAGAGACGTGATGATAACATTATACAGGTCAACCGCTGTTGGTTCACAGAGACGTGATGATAACATTATACAGGTCAACCGCTGTTGGTTCACAGAGACGTGATGATAACATTATACAGGTCAACCGCTGTTGGTTCACAGAGACGTGATGATAACATTATACAGGTCAACCGCTGTTGGTTCACAGAGACGTGATGATAACATTATACAGGTCAACCGCTGTTGGTTCACAGAGACGTGATGATAACATTATACAGGTCAACCGCTGTTGGTTCACAGAGACGTGATGATAACATTATACAGGTCAACCGCTGTTGGTTCACAGAGACGTGATGATAACATTATACAGGTCAACCGCTGTTGGTTCACAGAGACGTGATGATAACATTATACAGGTCAACCGCTGCTGGTTCACAGAGACGTGATGATAACATTATACAGGTCAACCGCTGTTGGTTCACAGAGACGTGATGATAACATTATACAGGTCAACCGCTGTTGGTTCACAGAGACGTGATGATAACATTATACAGGTCAACCGCTGTTGGTTCACAGAGACCTGGCGGGTCATCCAGTACCAGACTGTACACCAGCCTCCCCCAGCTGTCGTGCCCGCCCCCGCACAACACACACACACACACACGTGTACATACACACACACGCACGCATGCACGCCCCCCCCCCCCCACACACACACACACAGAGACCTGAACGCCAAAACCTGTGTGGCCACGCGTTGCCCCGACCCACGGGGCCCATGGTTATCTCTGCTCCCATAACTCAGCAGGCACTGCCTGCCCCCGGGGTTCGAACCAGGGACCCCCAGGGTGTCCTCAGGGACAGGGCACGGGCACCCAGTGGGCCTTCCTGTTGCCCTGGATTAAAGGCCGGAGGTCAGTGTGCTGGTGTCAGGCACCATGGGCTGTCTGGTTGTTTGTCTGGTTGGCTGGCTGGCTGTTTGTCTGTCTGTCTGGCTGGCTGTCTGTCTGTTTGTCTGGCTGTCTGTCTGTCTGGCTGTCTGTCTGTCTGATTGGCTGGCTGTCTGGCTGTCTGTCTGGCTGTGACGGGGGGGCTGACCTGTCTCCTCTGGCGTCTGTTCCAGTGCGGATGGACACAGGATGTGTGCGTGTGTATTTGCGAGCATGCGTGTACGCTTGCTAATGTGTGGGTGTGGGTGTGGGTGTGTGTGTGGGGGGGGTGGCTGGGGTGGGGTGGGTGGGTGGGTGTGTGTGTGCAAAGAACCGTGGACCTCTTCGCCTCAGTCTGCAAGAACTTGGGTCTCGCGATCAGCACCACCAAGAAAGCACTACTATATATACATCTCTCTCTCTCTATATATATATCTTTTTATATTTTTTTCACACAATAATGGCCTGTTATCTGCCCAATTTAAGACTCAGTCCTGACGTATATGTGCGCTATCCCCCATGGATACTGCTGCGGCTGGTTGAGTCAAGTTCTTCTGCCACGGCTGGTACAGATGGGGTGGGGTGTGGGGTGCGGGGGTGCAGAAATGGACTATCTCCCCTTACCTGGCAGGGTGACTGTGGCACTCACAGATAAGGCGTCATCCCTTCACCCTCACCCTCACCCTCAGCACGGCAGCCGTCGCGTGACAAACGTACGGTTCAAGATGCGGTAACGACTTTTTTTTTTCTTTTCTTTTTTTTTTTTTCCAAATCACTGTCTCACACACAGATACACACTCACAGACACGCATACTCGCTCATACATTATATACATACATACGCAGTCTCTCTCTCTTTCTCTGAGTCTCTCTCTGTCACACACACACACACACACACACACACACACACACACACACACACACACAGACTGCTGTTCATAAATTTGCCGCTGGCAAGGGAATGTATTCTTATTGCTCGCTGACTGCTTTGCTTGAGTGAGGGATAATTACTATGAGCTCTGTTAAGCGAGCTAATGAGCTTTGTGATTTATCTGCACGTATGTGAACATCTGTTCATATCTGTGTGCGTGTTCGTGCGTGCGCGTGCGCGCGCGCGCGCGTGTGTGTGTACAGACCAAGCGATCTGCAGAGTAGAAATGGTAGGCACTGCAGATACACTGGAAAAATACTTTCCTACAATTAACTAATTCAGTACGAACCAAGTATTGCTCTAATATCAAGTGCATCTGTTTTTGTGAGGTCACTGTAGCATAACATTTTATTTTATTTTTTTTACTACGAGTTGATGAAGTTGTTTCTCTAGTCAAATTAACGACTTCCCTTTTGCGAAGTCTATGAGGTCATTTTCTCTGATTGTACTTGTACAGATTTCAAATGCTTGTCTCTGATTACACTGCCCATCTGCCCTGTTTCTGACAACTCACTGCACAGCTCCTCTCCATCCCTACCGTTCTTGTGTATTGAGTTTGGAATGATAACATTCACATGTGAACATTGATGCTATAATGGAACGCGTATGTACAATCACCAGTATGGGTGACGGAACGTTATACAAAACTCCCCCCTCCACTAGTTAGTTTGGAATGATAACATTCACATGTGAACATTGATGCTATAATGGAACGTGTACAATCACCAATATGGGTGACGGAACGTTATACAAAACTCCCCCCCTCCACCAGTCAGTTTGGAATGATAACATTCACATGTGAACATTGATGCTATAATGGAACGCGTACGTACAATCACCAGTATGGGTGACGGAACGTTATACAAAACTCCCCCCTCCACCAGTCAGTTTGGAATGATAGCATTCACATGTGAACATTGATGCTATAATGGAACGTGTACGATCACCAGTATGGGTGACGGAACGTTAAACAAAACTCCCCCCCCCCCCCTCCACTAGTTAGTTTGGAATGATAACATTCACATGTGCACATTGATGCTATAATGGAACGTGTACAATCACCAGTATGGGTGACGGAACGTTAAACAAAACTCCCCCCCCCCCCCCCTCCACCAGTCAGTTTGGAATGATAACATTCACATGTGAACATTGATGCTATAATGGAACGTGTACAATCACCAGTATGGGTACAGAACGTTATACAAAACTCCCCCCCCCCCCTCCACTAGTTAGTTTGGAATGATAACATTCACATGTGAACATTGATGCTATAATGGAACGTGTACAATCACCAGTATGGGTACAGAACGTTATACAAAACTGCCCCCTCCACTAGTTAGTTTGGAATGATAACATTCACATGTGAACATTGATGCTATAATGGAACGCGTACAATCACCAGTATGGGTGACGGAACGTTATACAAAACTCCCCCCCTGCACTAGTTAGTTTGGAATGATAACATTCACATGTGAACATTGATGCTATAATGGAACGCCTATGTACAATCACCAGTATGGGTGACGGAACGTTATACAAAACTCCCCCCCCCCCCCTCCACTAGTTAGTTTGGAATGATAACATTCACATGTGCACATTGATGCTACAATGGAACGTGTACAATCACCAGCATGGGTGATGGAACGTTATACAACCCCCCCCCCTCCCCCTGCACTAGTTAGTTTGGAATGATAACATTCACATGTGAACATTGATGCTATAATGGAACGCGTACAATCACCAGTATGGGTGACGGAACGTTATACAAAACTCCCCCCTCCACTGCCATTACCGGTACATCAGTGCAGAGAACAACGGTGACAGTGTTTGTTGTTCAGTGTTTCTCCATCCACTTGTCGCACTGAAACCGTAACTGATTCAAAGAAAGTTATCAGTACTACATAGGACAGGAAGGGAAAAGGAAGGCCCGATAAGTTATGGTTAATACATGTGATGAGGAAGACAAACCAAGTTATGATTAATACATGTGATGAGGAAGGCAAGACAAACCAAGTTATGATTAATACATGTGATGAGGAAGACAAACCAAGTTATGATTAATACATGTGATGAGGAAGACAAACCAAGTTATGATTAATACATGTGATGAGGAAGACAAACCAAGTTATGATTAATACATGTGATGAGGAAGACAAACCAAGTTACGATTAATACATGTGATGAGGAAGACAAACCAAGTTACGATTAATACATGTGATGAGGAAGACAAACCAAGTTATGATTAATGCATGTGATGAGCAAGACAAACCAAGTTACGATTAATACATGTGATGAGCAAGACAAACCAAGTTACGATTAATACATGTGATGAGGAAGACAAACCAAGTTATGATTAATACATGTGATGAGGAAGACAAACCAAGTTACGATTAATACATGTGATGAGCAAGACAAACCAAGTTACGATTAATACATGTGATGAGGAAGACAAACCAAGTTATGATTAATACATGTGATGAGGAAGACAAACCAAGTTATGATTAATACATGTGATGAGGAAGAGAAACCAAGTTATGATTAATACATGTGATGAGGAAGACAAACCAAGTTATGATTAATACATGTGATGAGGAAGACAAACCAAGTTATGATTAATACATATGATGAGGAAGACAAACCAAGTTGTGATTAATACATGTGATGAGGAAGACAAGACAAACCAAGTTATGATTAATACATGTGATGAGGAAGACAAGACAAACCAAGTTATGATTAATACATGTGATGAGGAAGACAAGACAAACCAAGTTATGGTTAATACATGTGATGAGGAAGACAAACCAAGTTACGATTAATACATGTGATGAGGAAGACAAACCAAGTTATGGTTAATACATGTGATGAGGAAGAGAAACCAAGTTACGATTAATACATGTGATGAGGAAGACAAACCAAGTTATGGTTAATACATGTGATGAGCAAGACAAACCAAGGTATGATTAATACATGTGATGAGGAAGACAAACCAAGTTACGATTAATACATGTGATGAGGAAGACAAACCAAGTTATGATTAATACATGTGATGAGGAAGAGAAACCAAGTTATGGTTAATACATGTGATGAGGAAGACAAACCAAGTTATGATTAATACATGTGATGAGGAAGGCCAGACAAACCAAGGTATGATTAATACATGTGATGAGGAAGACAAACCAAGTTATGATTAATACATATGATGAGGAAGAGAAACCAAGTTATGATTAATACATGTGATGAGGAAGAGAAACCAAGTTATGATTAATACATGTGATGAGGAAGGCCAGACAAACCAAGGTATGATTAATACATATGATGAGGAAGACAAACCAAGTTATGATTAATACATATGATGAGGAAGACAAACCAAGTTATGATTAATACATATGATGAGGAAGAGAAACCAAGTTATGATTAATACATGTGATGAGGAAGAGAAACCAAGTTATGGTTAATACATGTGATGAGGAAGGCAAACCAAGTTATGATTAATACATGTGATGAGGAAGAGAAACCAAGTTATGATTAATACATGTGATGAGGAAGGCAAACCAAGTTATGATTAATACATGTGATGAGGAAGGCCAGACAAACCAAGGTATGATTAATACATATGATGAGGAAGGCAAACCAAGTTATGATTAATACATATGATGAGGAAGACAAACCAAGTTATGATTAATACATGTGATGAGGAAGGCCAAACAAACCAAGTTATGATTAATACATGTGATGAGGAAGACAAACCAAGTTATGATTAATACATGTGATGAGGAAGGCAAGACAAACCAAGTTATGATTAATACATATGATGAGGAAGACAAACCAAGTTATGATTAATACATATGATGAGGAAGGCAAGACAAACCAAGTTATGATTAATACATGTGATGAGGAAGACAAACCAAGTTATGATTAATACATATGATGAGGAAGACAAACCAAGTTATGATTAATACATATGATGAGGAAGGCAAGACAAACCAAGTTATGATTAATACATATGATGAGGAAGGCAAGACAAACCAAGTTATGATTAATACATATGATGAGGAAGACAAACCAAGTTATGATTAATACATGTGATGAGGAAGACAAACCAAGATGAAGGCAAGACAAACCAAGTCATGATTAATACATGTGATGAGGAAGACAAACCAAGTTATGATTAATACATGTGATGAGGAAGGCCAGACAAAGCAAGTTATGATTAATACATGTGATGAGGAAGACAAACCAAGTTACGATTAATACATGTGATGAGGAAGAGAAACCAAGTTATGGTTAATACATGTGATGAGGAAGGCAAACCAAGTTATGATTAATACATATGATGAGGAAGAGAAACCAAGTTATGATTAATACATGTGATGAGGAAGACAAACCAAGTTATGATTAATACATGTGATGAGGAAGACAAACCAAGTTATGATTAATACATATGATGAGGAAGGCCAGACAAACCAAGGTATGATTAATACATGTGGTGAGGAAGACAAACCAAGTTATGATTAATACATGTGATGAGGAAGACAAACCAAGTTATGATCAATACATGTGATGAGGAAGACAAACCAAGTTATGATTAATACATATGATGAGGAAGGCCAGACAAACCAAGGTATGATTAATACATGTGGTGAGGAAGACAAACCAAGGTATGATTAATACATGTGATGAGGAAGACAAACCAAGTTATGATTAATACATGTGATGAGGAAGACAAACCAAGTTATGATTAATACATGTGATGAGGAAGACAAACCAAGTTACGATTAATACATGTGATGAGGAAGACAAACCAAGTTACGATTAATACATGTGATGAGGAAGACAAACCAAGTTATGATTAATGCATGTGATGAGCAAGACAAACCAAGTTACGATTAATACATGTGATGAGCAAGACAAACCAAGTTACGATTAATACATGTGATGAGGAAGACAAACCAAGTTATGATTAATACATGTGATGAGGAAGACAAACCAAGTTACGATTAATACATGTGATGAGCAAGACAAACCAAGTTACGATTAATACATGTGATGAGGAAGACAAACCAAGTTATGATTAATACATGTGATGAGGAAGACAAACCAAGTTATGATTAATACATGTGATGAGGAAGAGAAACCAAGTTATGATTAATACATGTGATGAGGAAGACAAACCAAGTTATGATTAATACATGTGATGAGGAAGACAAACCAAGTTATGATTAATACATATGATGAGGAAGACAAACCAAGTTGTGATTAATACATGTGATGAGGAAGACAAGACAAACCAAGTTATGATTAATACATGTGATGAGGAAGACAAGACAAACCAAGTTATGATTAATACATGTGATGAGGAAGACAAGACAAACCAAGTTATGGTTAATACATGTGATGAGGAAGACAAACCAAGTTACGATTAATACATGTGATGAGGAAGACAAACCAAGTTATGGTTAATACATGTGATGAGGAAGAGAAACCAAGTTACGATTAATACATGTGATGAGGAAGACAAACCAAGTTATGGTTAATACATGTGATGAGCAAGACAAACCAAGGTATGATTAATACATGTGATGAGGAAGACAAACCAAGTTACGATTAATACATGTGATGAGGAAGACAAACCAAGTTATGATTAATACATGTGATGAGGAAGAGAAACCAAGTTATGGTTAATACATGTGATGAGGAAGACAAACCAAGTTATGATTAATACATGTGATGAGGAAGGCCAGACAAACCAAGGTATGATTAATACATGTGATGAGGAAGACAAACCAAGTTATGATTAATACATATGATGAGGAAGAGAAACCAAGTTATGATTAATACATGTGATGAGGAAGAGAAACCAAGTTATGATTAATACATGTGATGAGGAAGGCCAGACAAACCAAGGTATGATTAATACATATGATGAGGAAGACAAACCAAGTTATGATTAATACATATGATGAGGAAGACAAACCAAGTTATGATTAATACATATGATGAGGAAGAGAAACCAAGTTATGATTAATACATGTGATGAGGAAGAGAAACCAAGTTATGGTTAATACATGTGATGAGGAAGGCAAACCAAGTTATGATTAATACATGTGATGAGGAAGAGAAACCAAGTTATGATTAATACATGTGATGAGGAAGGCAAACCAAGTTATGATTAATACATGTGATGAGGAAGGCCAGACAAACCAAGGTATGATTAATACATATGATGAGGAAGGCAAACCAAGTTATGATTAATACATATGATGAGGAAGACAAACCAAGTTATGATTAATACATGTGATGAGGAAGGCCAAACAAACCAAGTTATGATTAATACATGTGATGAGGAAGACAAACCAAGTTATGATTAATACATGTGATGAGGAAGGCAAGACAAACCAAGTTATGATTAATACATATGATGAGGAAGACAAACCAAGTTATGATTAATACATATGATGAGGAAGGCAAGACAAACCAAGTTATGATTAATACATGTGATGAGGAAGACAAACCAAGTTATGATTAATACATATGATGAGGAAGACAAACCAAGTTATGATTAATACATATGATGAGGAAGGCAAGACAAACCAAGTTATGATTAATACATATGATGAGGAAGGCAAGACAAACCAAGTTATGATTAATACATATGATGAGGAAGACAAACCAAGTTATGATTAATACATGTGATGAGGAAGACAAACCAAGATGAAGGCAAGACAAACCAAGTCATGATTAATACATGTGATGAGGAAGACAAACCAAGTTATGATTAATACATGTGATGAGGAAGGCCAGACAAAGCAAGTTATGATTAATACATGTGATGAGGAAGACAAACCAAGTTACGATTAATACATGTGATGAGGAAGAGAAACCAAGTTATGGTTAATACATGTGATGAGGAAGGCAAACCAAGTTATGATTAATACATATGATGAGGAAGAGAAACCAAGTTATGATTAATACATGTGATGAGGAAGACAAACCAAGTTATGATTAATACATGTGATGAGGAAGACAAACCAAGTTATGATTAATACATATGATGAGGAAGGCCAGACAAACCAAGGTATGATTAATACATGTGGTGAGGAAGACAAACCAAGTTATGATTAATACATGTGATGAGGAAGACAAACCAAGGTATGATTAATACATGTGATGAGGAAGACAAACCAAGTTATGATTAATACATATGATGAGGAAGGCCAGACAAACCAAGGTATGATTAATACATGTGGTGAGGAAGACAAACCAAGGTATGATTAATACATGTGATGAGGAAGACAAACCAAGGTATGATTAATACATGTGATGAGGAAGACAAACCAAGTTATGATTAATAAATATGGCGAGGAAGACAAACCAAGGTATGATTAATACATGTGGTGAGGAAGACAAACCAAGGTATGATCAATACATGTGATGAGGAAGACAAACCAAGTTATGATTAATACATATGGCGAGGAAGGCGAAATAAAAGCCGGACAAAGCAGCCATCAAACACTGAAATAACTCCTGCTGGCTGGCCACTCTTCCCTCGGGGTTGTGGTGGTGGCCCATGACAGGCTGTTTCTACTGACTGGTCCACTCAGATATATATATATATATATATATATATTTACATCGCTGAATATATCTATGGACTGGTCCCAACCACATCACCCTCTTCCCTTTCCTTCCCCCCCCCTACCCTATTACCCATTTTCTCCTTCCCACCCTTTACCCTTGTTTTACTCTCCACAGGCCACACCCCGGCACCCCCTCAATCTCCCTCCCGCCTTGCCGAAGTTCACCTGACTGACGGCCTGGCCTTGCCACACGCCAGACCACCACCTGTCAAAGGTCAGCAGCAGCATGCTCATAGCTGGCTGAGCCGGTCCACTGCAGACGGCGGCAGACGGATAGACGGACAGACTGACGGACGGACAGACAGACAGACGGACATGTCAGACGGCTGCTGCAGCCAGTCAGGGCTGATGATGTTTTCCCTTCATAAGTCACGCTTCTGCACTTCCCCCCCCCCCCCCCCCCCCGCCTTGCCGTTATTGGCACGCTCCACTGCTCCGGAAAGTCGGACACACACACGCACACACACACACACCACACTCATACACACGCACATTCACACACACACACACACACACACACACACACACACACACACGCACATTCACACACACACACACACACACACACACACATACCTCTCCCCCACACCCCCAGAGAGAGAGAGAGAGAGAGAGAGAGAGAGAGAGAGAGAGAGAGAGAGAGAGAGAGAGAGAGAGGGAGGGAGAGTTCTCTAAATGCTGACTCAGAGAGAGAGAGAGACAAGACAGATGCGGGGAGAGATGTGGATGCTTCATTGATAGGAAGGCACTGGGTCTGTGAGGGAGTCTGTCACAAATAAACACAGCACAAGCAGGAAAACAGTGACGGAGTTATGAAGCCTCAGAGAGACGAGACAAGACAAGACAAGACAAGACAAGACAAGACAAATTCTTTATTTCGAGGATAATAGATAAGCACTGGTGTGCTTTTTTTTTTTTACATCCAGTCCCCGCCCTGAATAGGGTCTACACTTACACAATATTTAATAAAATGAAAGCATGGTGTTAGTAGAGATACACAACAGAGGAAAAATATGCATAAATCAAAACAAAACAACACAGACACACACACACACACACACACACACACACACACGAACACACACACACACACACGGCATACAGGCACTAGTATGGTGTTAGTAAAATGCATAGGAAAAAAAAATGAACAAAATCCAAGAAACAAACACACACAACACACACCGCATTACACATCAGACAGACAGACACACACACACACACACACACACACACACACACACACAGAGACTCCTTGCATTATTTTTCAAACCACTCATGAGTGAAACAGACAATCGACGTTGACGATCAAACGGGGAGGGGGCATGCACGAACTGAATCTGCACGGAAACTGAATCTGCACGGAAACAGAACCAGATGCCACGAGCAGTTCTTGTTGGGAATGACGTCATTTCTAAACAGCGTGTGGGTCTCTATCAGTGAGATCATCGCTCGGTCTGTGTTAGAGGTGGACACGAGCTTCTTCTTCTTCTTCTGCGTTCACTCGTATGCACACGAGTGGGCTTTTACGTGTATGACCGTTTTTACCCCGCCATGTAGGCAGTCATACTCCGTTTTCGGGGGTGTGCATGCTGGGTATGTTCTTGTTTCCATAACCCACCGAACGCTGACATGGATTACAGGATCTTTAACGTGCGTATTTGATCTTCTGCTTGCATATACACACGAAGGGGGGTTCAGGCACTAGCAGGTCTGCACATATGTTGACCTGAGAGATCGTAAAAATCTCCACCCTTTACCCACCAGGCGCCGTCACCGTGATTCGAACCCGGGACCCTCAGATTGACAGTCCAACGCTTTAACCACTCGGCTACTGCGCCCGTCAGACGCGAGCTTCAAGCTGGGCCAACAGCAGTGTGTGAGCAGTGTGAGCAGTGCTTTCTACAATACAATGGGAAGTCGTTTACAGTTTAGTCTTTTGTGAAGGACTATGACTCTGACAAGGAGGCAAGTTTGCACTGACTCCTAGTGCTGCAGCCTTGGGGGCTAGTTGGCCTTTGGGAACCACCCCCAACGCCGACTGCCCCAAAAACCCTCTTGGCAGAGAGAATGGGGGTGTAACATGGGCAAGACACTCTCCACTTTTATCAAATTCTGGCCCAGATGGTCAGGACAGCAGTCAGTCACCTCTTCTGCTGTTCTGATGGTCATAATCGGACACGACTGACTGTGATACATACGACATCAGTGAGAATTTCTCGTCGTGGTCTGTCCTCCGCCGTGCTCCAGTTAGCACCCTCCTCCTTTCTCACCTCACTCCCCACCCCCCGGCCCCCTTTGTGGCACCACAACTCAGCACTGCTGATGGTTCAAAACACCACCAGCCCAAAAGGCCCACCTGACCACTGCAGGAGCATCCTGAAGGCAAACTTCTGGTCCCTGGAGCTCAGTACTGTTCACAGTGTTCCATACCATGGAGCTCAGCACTGTTCACAGTGTTCCATACCATGGAGCTCAGTACTGTTCACAGTGTTCCATACCATGGAGCTCAGCACTGTTCACTGTGTGTTCCATACCATGGAGCGCAGCACTGTTCACTGTGTTCCATACCACGGAGCTCAGCACTGTTCACAGTGTTCCATACCATGGAGCTCAGTACTGTTCACTGTGTTCCATACCATGGAGCTCAGCACTGTTCACTGTGTTCCATACCATGGAGCTCAGTACTGTTCACAGTGTTCCATACCATGGAGCTCAGTACTGTTCACAGTGTTCCATACCATGGAGCTCAGTACTGTTCACAGTGTTCCATACCATGGAGCTCAGTACTGTTCACTGTGTGTTCCATACCATGGAGCTCAGTACTGTTCACAGTGTGTTCCATATCATGGAGCTCAGTACTGTTCACTGTGTGTTCCATATCATGGAGCTCAGTACTGCTCACTGTGTGTTCCATACCATGGAGCTCAGTAGTGTTCACTGTGTGTTCCATATCATGGAGCTCAGTACTGCTCACTGTGTGTTCCATACCATGGAGCTCAGTACTGCTCACTGTGTGTTCCATACCATGGAGCTCAGTACTGTTCACTGTGTGTTCCATATCATGGAGCTCAGTACTGCTCACTGTGTGTTCCATACCATGGAGCTCAGTAGTGTTCACAGTGTTCCATACCATGGAGCTCAGTACTGTTCACAGTGTTCCATACCATGGAGCTCAGCACTGTTCACTGTGTTCCATACCATGGAGCTCAGCACTGTTCACTGTGTGTTCCATACCATGGAGCTCAGTACTGTTCACAGTGTTCCATACCATGGAGCTCAGTACTGTTCACAGTGTTCCATACCATGGAGCTCAGCACTGTTCACTGTGTTCCATACCATGGAGCTCAGTACTGTTCACAGTGTTCCATACCATGGAGCTCAGTACTGTTCACAGTGTTCCATACCATGGAGCTCAGTACTGTTCACAGTGTTCCATACCATGGAGCTCAGCACTGTTCACTGTGTTCCATACCATGGAGCTCAGCACTGTTCACTGTGTTCCATACCATGGAGCTCAGTACTGTTCACAGTGTTCCATACCATGGAGCTCAGTACTGTTCACAGTGTTCCATACCATGGAGCTCAGCACTGTTCACTGTGTTCCATACCATGGAGCTCAGTACTGTTCACAGTGTTCCATACCATGGAGCTCAGTACTGTTCACAGTGTTCCATACCATGGAGCTCAGTACTGTTCACAGTGTTCCATACCATGGAGCTCAGTACTGTTCACAGTGTTCCATACCATGGAGCTCAGCACTGTTCACTGTGTTCCATACCATGGAGCTCAGTACTGTTCACAGTGTGTTCCATACCATGGAGCTCAGCACTGTTCACAGTGTTCCATACCATGGAGCTCAGTACTGTTCACAGTGTTCCATACCATGGAGCTCAGTACTGTTCACAGTGTTCCATGCCATGGAGCTCAGTACTGTTCACAGTGTTCCATACCATGGAGCTCAGTACTGTTCACTGTGTTCCAAAACCATGGAGCTGACAGCTCAGTGTTCCAGCCCCCATCCCCTCCCCGTCCCCCGTGTTTTCAGGAAAACCGGGGCGGTCACGCGGAAATGGTCCACTGCGCGCGCGCGCTGCCACAGCGCCAAACAAGCGGAATGAGACAGATAGCAACATGTGTACGACAAGCACGCCCCCCCCCCCCCCACCCCCCTCTCTCTCTCTCCTTCCCCCCTCCCCTCTGGCACCCTGACACCCCCTCCCCCCACACCCACCCCCACCCCCCCATGACCCTCCTGTGTGCAGCACGTGCACTGGGTGCGCAGCTGTGGCCAATCAGACACTGAGTGCGTGCCTGTGCGTGCAAGAAGCTGGCGTTTGAGCCGCGTGTGCAAACATTAAAAGAAAGAAAAAAAAAAACTATGCCCAAATGAAAATGAAAATGAAAAAAAGATAAAAAACCAAGCTGCATTAAACTCCACAACGGGAAGCCCTGTTTACACGCATTCGGCGCTTAGGGAAAGACCCCGGCAAGACACAATTAGTTTGGGCCGCCTGATTATTTGAGGATTTAAAAAAACTCCTCTCTCTCTCTCTCTCTCTCTCTCTCTCTCTCAATTTGGCTCAGTGCCAAAGGAATTCACTGGATGATTGAATGTTTAATGAATACCCCCCCCCCCCAAACACACACACACACACACCCTCTCTGTCTTTCTTTCTCTGGAACCCCCGCCACAGACAGCACACCCTCTCTCTCTGTCTCTCTCTGGAATCCCCGTCACAGACAGCACACCCTCTCACTCTCTGTGTCTGTCTCTGGAACCCTCGCCACAGACAGCACACCCTCTCTCTGTGTCTGTCTCTGGAACCCCCGCCACAGACAGCACACCCTCTCTCTGTGTCTTTCTCTGGAACCCCCGCCACAGACGGCACACCCTCTCTGTCTGTCTTTCTCTGGAACCCCCGCCACAGACGGCACACCCTCTCTCTCTGTCTTTCTCTGGAACCCCCGCCACAGACAGCACACCCTCTCTCTCTGTCTTTCTTTCTCTGGAACCCCCGCCACAGACAGCACACCCTCTCTGTCTTTCTCTGGAACCCCCGCCACAGACAGCACACCCTCTCTGTCTTTCTCTGGAACCCCCCGCCACAGACAGCACACCCTCTCTCTCTGTCTTTCTCTGGAACCCCTGTCACAGACAGCACACCCTCTCTCTCTGTCTCTCTCTGGAACCCCCGTCACAGACAGCACACCCTCTCTCTCTGTCTTTCTCTGGAACCCCCGTCACAGACAGCACACCCTCTCTCTCTGTCTTTCTCTGGAACCCCCGTCACAGACAGCACACCCTCTCTCTCTCTCTGTCTTTCTCTGGAACCCCCGCCACAGACAGCACACCCTCTCTCTCTGTCTTTCTCTGGACCCCCGTCACAGACAGCACACCCTCTCTCTCTCTCTGTCTTTCTCTGGACCCCCGTCACAGACAGCACACCCTCTCTCTCTGTCTTTCTCTGGAACCCACAGACAGCACACCCTCTCTCTCTGTCTTTCTCTGGAACCCCCGCCACAGACAGCACACCCTCTCTCTCTGTCTTTTCTCTGGAACCCCCGCCACAGACAGCACACCCTCTCTGTCTGTCTTTCTCTGGAACCCCCGCCACAGACAGCACACCCTCTCTCTGTCTTTCTTTCTCTGGAACCCCCGCCACAGACAGCACACCCTCTCTCTCTGTCTTTCTTTCTCTGGAACCCCCGCCACAGACAGCACACCCTCTCTCTCTCTGTCTTTCTCTGGGACCCCCGCCACAGACAGCACACCCTCTCTATGTCTTTTCTCTGGAACCCCCGCCACAGACAGCACACCCTCTCTCTCTCTGTCTTTCTCTGGGACCCCCGCCACAGACAGCACACCCTCTCTCTCTCTGTCTTTCTCTGGAACCCCCGCCACAGACAGCACACCCTCTCTCTCTGTCTTTCTCTGGAACCCCCGCCACAGACAGCACACCCTCTCTCTCTGTCTTTCTCTGGAACCCCCGCCACAGACAGCACACCCTCTCTCTCTGTCTTTCTCTGGAACCCCCGTCACAGACAGCACACCCTCTCTCTGTCTTTCTCTGGACCCCCCGCCACAGACAGCACACCCTCTCTCTGTGTCTCTCTCTGGAATCCCCGCCACAGACAGCACACCCTCTCTCTCTGTCTCTCTCTGGAACCCCCGCCACAGACAGCACACCCTCTCTCTCTGTCTCTCTCTGGAACCCCCGCCACAGACAGCACACCCTCTCTCTCTGTCTCTCTCTGGAACCCCCGCCACAGACAGCACACCCTCTCTGTCTTTCTCTGGAACCCCCGCCACAGACAGCACACCCTCTCTGTCTTTCTCTGGAATCCCCGCCACAGACAGCACACCCTCTCTCTCTGTCTTTCTCTGGAACCCCAACCACAGACAGCACACCCTCTCTCTCTGTCTTTCTCTGGAACCCCCGCCACAGACAGCACACCCTCTCTCTGTGTCTCTCTCTGGAATCCCCGCCACAGACAGCACACCCTCTCTCTCTGTCTTTCTCTGGAATCCCCGCCACAGACAGCACACCCTCTGTCTCTGTCTCTCTCTGGAATTCCCGCCACAGACAGCACACCCTCTCTCTCTGTCTTTCTCTGGAACCCCCGCCACAGACAGCACACCCTCTCTCTGTGTCTTTCTCTGGAACCCCCGCCACAGACAGCACACCCTCTCTCTCTGTCTTTCTCTGGAACCCCCGCCACAGACAGCACACCCTCTCTCTCTGTCTTTCTCTGGAACCCCCGCCACAGACGGCAGTTATGAAGTTCACGCGTGAAGAACAAAGATGCAGGGTCAGAAATACTGAGGTTGGAGCATTTTGTATGGCTGGGGAAGAGAGAGAGAGAGAGACAGAGACAGACAGAGAGACAGACAGAGAATAATGATAATAATAAGTATTAAATATAGTGCTGAATCTTGTACAGAGACAAATCATATCCATTACACACCACTTATTCACACGCGTACATAACTCTACTCTACGCAAGCAGAAGATCAAAATACGTACGTTAAAGATCTTGTAATCCATGTCAGCGTTCGGTGGGTTATGGAAACAAGAACATACCCAGCATACACCCCCCGAAAGCGGAGTGTGGCTGCCTACATGGCGGGGTAAAAACGGTCATACACGTAAAAGCCCGCTCGTGTACATACGAGTGAACGTGGGAGTTGCAGCCCACGAACGAAGAAGAAGAAGCAAAAGGTACTGTTGGCAGTCTGAAGGTCAGGGTAACCAGACAACAACAACCAGCAACAACACACACACAAGTGCGTTGTTAACATCAATCTAAAGTGGGAACATGTGTTTTTTTTCTATAACATTGCTTGCGTGTTAACATCAGGAAACACTTGTTGTTTTGGAATCGTTGATCTCATAATGTGTCAATGGTACCGCGAAAAATGTGTGCGACAACAGAATCTTCGTTTGGTGTTTATTATGAATTATAAGTTGTTAAAACTGGTTTGCTGTTGCATTCAGTTTTGACAGGCCGGAAAAAAAAATTCATATACATATCTTAACGATACTGTCTTTAATTGATTTATTGAATGAACAACAACAACAACAATAAATATCACAGACGTCTGAATGTGTCTGCAAAAGTATTACGTAATAACAGCTGCAAAAAGAATCGAAAAGGTTAATGAGTTGTTGTGTTTTTTTTCTTTTTATCACAACATATTTCTCTGTATGAGTTGAGCAACTTTTTTTTTCAAAATGTGTTTTGAATGCTTATGTTACTTTTTTTAAACACCAGCGTTAATACAACAACAAAAAAATGTTGAAAAGCCGGGGCTTTTATGTAATGATGTAATGTCTGTTTCCATCATAGCCGTCCTGTTTTAATGGAGCTGTTTTGTGAGACACTGTCAGTGGCGTTTTGCGGGCAAAGCGAAGTGAAAAGCACAACCCGTTTAGCTTTCCCCGCTGGCTCTGATGGTGTTTACAGTTCGCACCATACCCCTTTGTCCTCTGCTTTCAAGTGCAAGGAAAAGTGATTCTGTTCGAGCTCTCTTTTCTTTTTTCTTTTTTTTCTTTTCTCTCTTTTCCTTTTTCCCTCCCCCTTCTCTCTTCTCTTTTCGTGTTCTCTTTCTGTTCAGGCTTCATGTTTCTGCTGTCTTTCTTCTGGTACCCCTCTCTCTCTCTCGCTCTCTCTCACACAAGCACCCCCCCCCCCCCCCCCCCCCCCCACACACACACACACATGCCCTGTTTTGAGCCATGTCGAGTAGTCTGTTGAGGGGGGAGGATGGGAGGGGGGGGGGCAGGAACGCCTGCACAAAACTACTGAAAAAAAAAACACACACCAAAAAGTGACGAGGAGATTGGAAGAAATATTTGCCCGCAAATGGAAAGAACAAACAAACAAAATAACATACCCACATAGCTACACAGAGCTTAAACACACACACACACACACACACTGACACACACACGCGTGAATGGTTTGCACAGTCCAGTACAGGAGAAGATGACGACATCCAGGACAGAGGCCCGTCCACCCTTTGTTCCTTCTTGGCCCGGCAGCGCACAGCACACAGCACACAGCTGTGCTGCTCTCTGATTGGCTGTCAACTCAAACCCGCCCTGCCCGGCACAGTGCGAGGAAGGAGGAGGGTGGGAGGGGGTGAGGGGGGGGGGGGGGAACAAGACATGGGAGGACAACACAACACACTGGAACGGACAGGCCAGAGACTGACTGACGCCTTAGACCGACCGTGGAACACAGAGAGATGGACTGGGTTGTCAGGTCATCAGTGCTTCCTCCATGGTCCGTGGCTGAAGAAGAAGAAGAAGAGAGAAGAAGAAGAAGATGATGATGTTGATGATGATGATGATGAAATAGGACGAGGAAGTAGAGGAGGGGGAGGAGGAGGGGGAGGAGGGGAAGGAAGAGAAGAAGAAGAAGAACAAGATGATGATGATGATGAAATAGGACGAGGAAGTAGAGGAGAGGGAGGAGGAGGGGGAGGAAGAGAAGAAGAAGAAGAAGGCGAAGAAGAAGGCGAAGAAGAAGAAGAAGAAGGCGAAGAAGAAGAAGACGAGGAAGAAAAAGAAGAAGACGACGAAAAAGAAGAAGAAGAAAAAGAAGAAGAAATAGGACGAATAAGTAGAGGAGGGGGAGGAGGAAAAGGAGGAGGGGGAGGAAGAGAAGAAGAAGAAGAAGAAGAAGAAAAAGAAAAAAAGAAGAAGAAATAGGACGAATAAGTAGAGAAGGGGGATGAGGAAAAGGAGGAGGGGGGGAGGAACAGAAGAAGAGGAAGAAAAATAAGAAAAAGAAGAGCAAGAAGAAGAAGAAGAAGAAGAGAGTAATAAGAAGAACGGTGATGCCTTCTTGTTCTTCCTCCAGTTCTCCCCCCCCCCTTCTTTCTCCCCCCTCAGTTGCTACCCCCCACCCCCCCCCCCCCGCCCACACCCCCCTCCCACCCCCATTCCAATTCCTCCCTCTCTACTCCCCCCCACCCCCCCCCCATCAGCTCGTCTTGGAGGAATAAAAGGCAGGCAGCAAGCTGTATGGCTGACACAAAAGGCGGCATCTGCCCGTTTCACAACCACGTAATGAGCAACGGATGGCGAGGAAGGATGTGCCATGGCTACAACACAAGCTTTTCATTTCGCAATCTTCACCTCGCATGCACACACACACACATACATACACACACACACACACACACACAAACGCATATTCGCGTGCGATGAGCACGCGCGCACACACACTTATATTCACACACTTTCACACCCTAACCACACTCCCAGCCCTCCCCCCACCCCGCCCCACCCACCAAAACAAAAAGAACAGAAAAGAAAAGAAAAGAAAACACAGACACATCCATCACACCCAAACAAATCTCCTTCGTTCTAAACCACGCGCGCGCACACACACATACACACACTCACTGACATGAACCACATACACACAGATGCACCACGCACGCACGCACGCCCACACACACACACACACACACGCACGCACGCACACACACACAAATGCACTTCCCACCCTGCAGAAATCTACCCCCACCCCAAACACACATCTAGCTGTTCTTTCTTTCATTTCCGCGAAGTGAAGAGTTCCAGAGAGCCAGAAGGAAGACCGCTTCTGGAACGATTCTGAGCTGTGAGGCATGAACAGAAGTAAGGGATGGAAAGGGCCCGTGGCCTTTTATGGCCACAGGGGCGGTGAATTGATTCCCACTGTGTCCAAGGGTCGGTATAAGAAGGCGGGGCCCAGGTCTCTCCTTCCGCCACTATCACCTTCGCCAATCAATGTCAGGACGCCATTTATACCTGGGTAGTAGCGAGGACAATAGTCAGGGCGCCATTTATACCTGGGTAGTTCAGGACGCCATTTATACCTGGGTAGTAGTGAGGACAATAGTCAGGGCGCCATTTATACCTGGGTAGTTCAGGTCACCATTTATATCTGGGTAGTAGTGACGACAATAGTCAGGTCACCATTTATACCTGGGTAGTTCAGGTCACCATTTATACCTGGGTAGTGGTGAGGACAATAGTCAGGTCACCATTTATACCTGGGTAGTGGTGAGGACAATAGTCAGGTCACCATTTATACCTGGGTACTTCAGGTCACCATTTATACCTGGGTAGTGGTGAGGACAATAGTCAGGTCACCATTTATACCTGGGTAGTTCAGGTCACCATTTATACCTGGGTAGCAGTGAGGACAATAGTCAGGTCACCATTTATACCTGGGTAGTGGTGAGGACAATAGTCAGGTCACCATTTATACCTGGGTAGCAGTGAGGACAATAGTCAGGTCACCATTTATACCTGGGTAGTAGTGAGGACAATAGTCAGGTCACCATTTATACCTGGGTAGTGGTGAGGACAATAGTCAGGTCACCATTTATACCTGGGTAGTGGTGAGGACAATAGTCAGGTCACCATTTATACCTGGGTAGTAGTGAGGACAATAGTCAGGTCACCATTTATACCTGGGTAGTAGTGAGGACAATAGTCAGGTCACCATTTATACCTGGGTAGTAGTGAGGACAGTAGTCAGGTAGCCATTTATACCTGGGTAGTAGTGAGGACAATAGTCAGGTCACCATTTATACCTGGGTAGTAGTGAGGACAGTAGTCAGGTCACCATTTATACCTGGGTAGTGGTGAGGACAATAGTCAGGTCACCATTTATACCTGGGTAGTAGTGAGGACAATAGTCAGGTCACCATTTATACCTGGGTAGTAGTGAGGACAATAGTCAGGTAGCCATTTATACCTGGGTAGTAGTGAGGACAATAGTCAGGTCACCATTTATACCTGGGTAGTAGTGAGGACAATAGTCAGGGCGCCATTTATACCTGGGTGGTTCAGGTCACCATTTATACCTGGGTAGTAGTGAGGACAATAGTCAGGTCACCATTTATACCTGGGTAGTAGTGAGGACAATAGTCAGGTCACCATTTATACCTGGGTAGTAGCGAGGACAATAGTCAGGGCGCCATTTATACCTGGGTAGTTCAGGTCACCATTTATATCTAGGTAGTAGCGAGGACAATAGTTAGGTCACCATTTATACCTGGGTAGTAGTGAGGACAATAGTCAGGTAGCCATTTATACCTGGGTAGTGGTGAGGACAATAGTCAGGTCACCATTTATACCTGGGTAGTAGTGAGGACAATAGTCAGGTAGCCATTTATACCTGGGTAGTGGTGAGGACAGTAGTCAGGTCACCATTTATACCTGGGTAGTGGTGAGGACAATAGTCAGGTAGCCATTTATACCTGGGTAGTAGCGAGGACAATAGTCAGGTCGCCATTTATACCTGGGTAGTGGTGAGGACAATAGTCAGGTCACCATTTATACCTGGGTAGTAGTGAGGACAATAGTCAGGTCACCATTTATATCTGGGTAGTAGCGAGGACAATAGTCAGGTCACCATTTATACCTGGGTGGTTCAGGTCACCATTTATACCTGGGTAGTAGTGAGGACAATAGTCAGGTCACCATTTATACCTGGGTAGCAGTGAGGACAATAGTCAGGTCACCATTTATACCTGGGTAGTAGTGAGGACAATAGTCAGGTCACCATTTATACCTGGGTAGTAGTGAGGACAATAGTCAAGTCACCATTTATACCTGGGTAGTAGCGAGGACAATAGTCAGGTCACCATTTATACCTGGGTAGTGGTGAGGACAATAGTCAGGTCACCATTTATACCTGGGTAGTGGTGAGGACAGTAGTCAGGTCACCATTTATACCTGGGTAGTAGTGAGGACAATAATCAGGACACCATTTATATCTGGGTAGTAGTGAGGACAATAGTCAGGTAGCCATTTATATCTGGGTAGTAGCGAGGACAATAGTCAGGTCACCATTTATACCTGGGTAGTGGTGAGGACAGTAGTCAGGTCACCATTTATACCTGGGTAGTAGTGAGGACAATAATCAGGACACCATTTATATCTGGGTAGTAGTGAGGACAATAGTCAGGTAGCCATTTATACCTGGGTAGTAGTGAGGACAATAGTCAGGTCACCATTTATACCTGGGTAGTAGTGAGGACAATAGTCAGGTCACCATTTATACCTGGGTAGTGGTGAGGACAATAGTCAGGTAGCCATTTATACCTGGGTAGTAGTGAGGACAATAGTCAGGTCACCATTTATACCTGGGTAGTAGTGAGGACAATAGTTAGGTCACCATTTATACCTGGGTAGTGGTGAGGACAATAGTCAGGGCGCCATTTATACCTGGGTAGTGGTGAGGACAATAGTCAGGTCACCATTTATACCTGGGTAGTAGTGAGGACAATAGTCAGGTCGCCATTTATACCTGGGTAGTAGTGAGGACAATAGTCAGGTCATCATTTATACCTGGGTAGTAGTGAGGACAATAGTCAGGTCACCATTTATACCTGGGTAGTAGTGAGGACAATAGTCAGGTAGCCATTTATACCTGGGTAGTGGTGAGGACAATAGTCAGGTCACCATTTATACCTGGGTAGTAGTGAGGACAATAGTCAGGTCACCATTTATACCTGCGTTGTGGTGAGGACAATAGTCTGCCCTTGAACACCTGGGTAGCAGTGAGGACAATCAGAGTAAGGTGCCTTTCCCAACGATCCACCATGCCGAATCTGGGACTCGAACTCTGATCGGTGGTGAACACCACAAGGCACGTCCAACGCCTGACCGACTGTCACGGCCTCCTGATGCAGCAGAAAGGGGAAAAACACCACCACCAACAACAACAAAATAGCCGTGGACCAGGAGGACAGTGATCCACACCCTATGCCCTCCCTGTCAGTTGTTGTTCAAGGTTCAAGTCTGCCCAAGTGTTAGGACAGAGGTATGGGGGAGAGGGACAGAGAGAGAGAGAGGGGGGGAGGGAGGGAGAGAGAGAGAGGGACAGAGAGAGGGGGAGAGGGAGAGAGAGGGACAGAGGGAGAGGGGGAGAAGGGGAGAGGGGGAGAAGGAGAGAGAGACAGAGAGAGAGGGGGGAAGAGAGAGAGAGGGGGGAGAGAGGGATAGAGAGACAGAGAGAGAGGGAAGGGGAGAGAGGGGGGTAGGGAGAGACAGAGAGAGAGAGGGAGAAGGGGGGAGAGAGAGGGGAGTGGGAGAAACTGAAAGACTGGACAGGCATAGAAGACATGACAATAACAAAGACACAGACACACACACATACACACTGATTTGTCTAACCGAAATTTATTAGCTGGAAACGGCACAGTCCCACCCGAACCACGCCACATCGATCAGCGTGTCATTGTTGAAAGACTGTTACACGGATCTATCCATGTCAAACTTTGCCACTTTTTCCGGCTTTGATAAATCGAAACAAAATCACCAAACTCATTTCCTGGCGAGAAAAACACACACACACACACCAAAAAATCATTCCGGACAAGTTCAGTTCTTTCGGCAAAGTTATGGTCAATGGATTAGACGCATCCTTTTACTCTGAAAATTTCGATCATGATGTCATCCTCTTCGTGATTCATATTCAGACTGACCGGAGGTGTGTGTACCTCTAGTCACTGACCAGTACCATCCATCTCAAATCCTTTTTACCTCAGTGACCAAACACCCAAGCCTGTTGGGTCTTTCGTTTGCACTGAACCTTCGGCACGAACGCCAGTTTTCAGTTTCAGTAGCTCAAGGAGGCGTCACTGCGTTCGGACAAAACCATATACGCTACACCACATCTGCCAAAGCAGATGCCTGACCAGCAGCGTAACCCAACGGGCTTAGTCAGGCCTTGAGAAAAAAACACACACAAAAAAAACAAAACCAAAAAAAACAAAAACAAAAAAACGGGGGAATAAATAATAGATAAACTTACATAAATAAATAAATAAATAAATAATTATAATATAGAAAAAGGTAGTAGTAGTAGTAGTAGCAATAATAATAATAATAATAATAAAAATGATAATAATAAATAAATAAGACAACAATGGTGATAAATAAGCAAATAAATGTAAACCATGAAGACACACATTCACACATACACCCACACATGCAGAACAGATATGCACCAAACATGCAGTTTCACAGATATTACATATAATGAAGAAGAAGAAGAAGAAGTATAAGAAGAGGATGAAGTCCACACTGCAGACAGCCCACTTGAAGCCATGGAGAATTAGCAGACACGATCAAGTTTCGGGGGGAAATTCTCACGCTCTTAATCTTTCAAGTGTCTGTTCAGGAGATACTTTAAGACAGAGAGAGAGAGAGAGAGAGAGAGAGAGAGAGAGAGAGGAGAGAGAAGGGAGGGGAGAGAGAGTGAGGAACAGACAGAGAAGGAGAGAGAGAGAGAGAGAGAGAGAGAGAGAGAGGCAGACAGACATATATACAGACAGAGAGACAGAGACAGAGAGAAGAGTGTACTCTCTGTGTTCACCATGATGGACCATGCTCTTGGCCTTTAAGGTCACACAGCTTCCTGCCTCTCTCACCCCCTCGCCCCCCCCCCCCCACCCCCCCACCCCCCACCGCCCTCCCTCCGACACCCGCCCTCTCCCTTGCCGCACGCATGCACACGCGATCTGCACCTGTTGTCCAGTGTTGTGAGGCGCCGCGGTCAGGGAGGGAGGGATAAGAAGAACACGGCTCAACACGTTGGGGGCAGTCGTAAAGTGTTCTAATGGACACCATGGGACGCTCTATTGGGGTGGGCGGGGGAAAGAGGGCGAGGGGAACACGGTGGGTAGGATAAACAACAAGCTACCTCCGTCCGGCATTTCTGTGTTGATGAGGCGGAGGGTGAAGGTGGTGGTAGCGGGAGGGATGATGATGGGGTGGCCTGGTGGGGGAAGGGGGTGGGGAGGGGGGTTAGGGGGCGGCCGGGCAGGAAGGATGGTATAGTGTTGCATCTTCAGGGTGATCCGAGATACCAAAACGCTTGACGAACTCCTGATTGAAGACGACACGACCACCACCACCCCGACCACCACCACCCCGACCACCACCGCCACCAACACCACCACCAATAGGAAAAAACAATGTTAACACACACACACACAGACACAGACACACACACACACACACCGCCTCCACCACAACCACCACCATCACCACCATCATCACGGACATCATACATGCGCTGCATTACAAGAAGTCTGTACGAAGGGTGTGGATATTCATTCCCCAGCTCTTAAAACTCCAGAGAAAATAACACTAAGTGTGCCGGACACAGCCTTCAAGGTCCGGACCAGACCAACAATGCAGCAGCCTTCTCTGCACAGTGCCGTTGTGAAGTTGCTGCCACACACACACACACACACACACACGCAAACACACTCACACACACACTCACACACAGACACACAGACACACACAAACACACACAGAGACACACACACACACACACGCACCGGGTCACGCTATGGGCACAGCTAATGCTTCCCCCAGACACTCCGCTCAACGAGAAGTACGAAACTATGGTCCATAAAACGGTCAGAAGCTCTCCACAGCATCACGTGGTGTTGACAGACAGACAGAGCCAGCAGTGCCAACATTTCTGTGGCCACGGTTTCGAATCGTTAAACATGACATCGCCGACAGAGGGCTCTGGAGATGCTATTTTCATCGCATGTCCGTCTCTCGTGAAGCGGCTTGTATTGCTGCTGGCGTGTGTATCAACGAGGTCTTTTTTTTGTCTGTCTGCCAGCCTCTGCTGTGGGCTAACATGTTTAACGTGTTGTACATTTGTTTGGTGTTTGGGGTACAGAAGGGAGTGGGGGAGGGGGTGGGGGTGGGGGTCTTTCTTTCAACGGGACCGTCTGACACGTTTGAGGTGTGTGTGTGTGTGTGTGTGTGTGTGTGTGTTTGCCTGCGTGCGAGTATATGTGTGTGCCTGCACATGCGTGTTTGTGCTTCTGACAGAGAGAGGGAAAGAGAAATAAGCAGACAGACAGACAGACAGACAGACAGAACCAACAACCTTGGCTGTCTTTCACGGACTATTCTTTGGGTTTCAAGAACCTGATACTGCTGTTGTAATATAACAATGTAACAACATCATTTCAAAAAATGCCGGACACCCCCGTACCCTGAAGACGAAACAATGCAGACCCACACTTCAAAAGAAAGCACTTCATCCACAACAACAACAGCCTCTGAAACAGTTAAAATGCAGTAATATGTAGCCGTCGTCCCGAGTAGTATTGCTATGAAATGGGGACGGTACAAAAGAATTACTGATTTACTGAATTAAAACTGAAAGGATAGAAAATATCCCCGCGCAGGCCGAGGGACATATAGACGGCCAATCACAAAAAGGTTTTTCTAGTTTTTTTAAAATATTTTTTTATATTTACAATAATTAAGTAAGCAAAACAGAAGAAGAATAAAAAGAAAGATAAGAGAAGACAAGACAGTGCAAGCGATATGGCGATGACACTGACGGTTGCGGCAACACTGATACACAACACACACTGTGTGCGACACAGCAAGAGAGAGAGAGAGAGAGAGAGAGAGACAGAGAGAACATGCTCTAGCCAGTGACTGGCCAGGTGAAAAGTTACCAGTCATCACCTGCTGTGGATATTTATTCAAGTTAAGCGAACTGCAATGACGCTAGCGTGGGCCGTGAAACAAAAGGTCCCTAATCAGGCTAAATCTCATTAGGACTGTGTTTGTTACAAGGTGTTCAGTGATATATTTCTCAAGATTCCTGGAGCGATTTACGTCGGATTGGTCGCATAAGAAACAGCTCAACACATACTTTCTAAAGAGTATAAAATAAAGTGCTAATTATTTAAGATGTCTTGATTTATGTCACCTGAAAAGGGTAAGTTTTAGCGAGCTTGTCGCTGAAAATTACAAACTGCATTAAATCAATTTAACGTAGGCAGCCACGAATGAAATAGATTTAAAGATGGAATTGCACCGATTCTGCCAGTACATGATACTTGTAGTTTATTGACCCGAAAAAAAGAGATATTTAATTAAATATAGTGTATCAGAAGCACAGATTTCAGCTTACCCAATGTCGTTCAGCGACACTAAATGTGGAGTGGTTGTTGATGAGTGTGAACAATGAAAATCGGCTTTGGATCTTCTAAATGCCTGATACATTCTCATCCAAACACTACTGACAAGAATGTGGTTGCAGTGTATGATAAGTGATCACAGATAGAATTGTAAAACTGTAGCGTTATGTATGACGGAAAGACAAAATGACGTAACGGCTTAGCGTCAGTTACAATTCCCCACACTGACGAACGATTACACTGAAATAGGCTTCTGACTGATTTAAGTGTGTGTGCATAAGCACAACAAGTATAATATTGCAGCGAACGATACAGAGACTTGATGTAATAGATGTTTAGGGGCAGTTGTTTAAAAGGGGCTTTGCAATTACAGTTCGAATGGAGCCGCATTCTGCGTGAGCCGTTGAAGACTGGCAGAGTTAGTTGCGAAAAAGGCGGCTATACAGCTTGTGCGTGAAGCAGTATCTGAAGGCAGCTGAGTGCTTGGCTACAAACAAAACCAGTATCAAAGACACCATTCGGTACAACAACACCGATAACGGCAAACAGCATCATTTACACCAATATCAAGCGCCTCAAACATTGCAGTGTTTTTAGAAGCAGCAGCAACAGCAGTAACAACATCAAACGCCTTGATAGTAGCGTTGTCGCTGATCTTTGCATTGGTAGCAACAACTGCAGTAACAACAGCAAACGCCTTGATAGTAGCGTTGTCGCTGACCTTTGCATTGGTAGCAGCGACAGCAGTAACAACAGCAGCAGCATAAGAGGGGCAGCAGATGTATCAGCGTAGCGGGAGTAGGTCTCTTATTTGTCACCCACATCGCCATCACATGGGTAAATTTCATTGGAGTTAGCAGAGATGACAATGATACAAACAATATAACCACACCGCCGCCACCATCATCATCATCAGCATCATCCCCACCAACTCCACGTCATCATTATCACCACCACCATCATCGTTACCATTATCGTCTTCATCACCACCACCAACATCACCACCACCATCATCACCCCCGACACCATAACCACCATCGCCACAACCACCACTATAGTCATTAATATCATCATCGTCACCATCATCATCATCACTACCACTATTACCTCCACCATCATCATCATTGCCACTCATCATCATCATCATCATCACCACTGTTACCACCACCACAATCATCATCATCATCATCACCACAACCATCATCATCATCATCACCACCACAACCACCACAACAACCATCATCATCATCATCATCACCACCACAACCACCACCACAACCATCATCATCATCATCATCATCACCACAACCACCACCACAACCATCATCATCATCATCATCACCACCACAACCACCACCACAACCATCATCATCATCATCATCATCACCACCACAACCACCACCACAACCATCATCATCATCATCATCACCACCACAACCATCATCATCATCATCACCACAACCATCATCATCATCACCACAACCATCATCATCATCATCACCACAACCATCATCATCATCACCACCACAACCACCACAACCATCATCATCATCACCACCACAACCACCACCACAACCATCATCATCATCATCATCACCACCACAACCACCACCACAACCATCATCATCATCACCACCACCACTGTTACCACCACCACAATCATCACCACCACAATCACCACCACAACCATCATCATCATCATCACCACAACCACCACCACAACCATCATCATCATCATCACCACCACAACCACCACAACCATCATCATCATCATCATCACCACAACCATCATCATCATCACCACCACAACCACCACCACAACCATCATCATCACCACAACCCCCACAACCATCATCATCATCATCATCACCACTGCCAATCACCATCACTGGGCCGTAAGACAGAGAAGAAGCGAAAGTTGAGCGTGGAGAAAGACTCTCTGAGTGAAGGCGAACTTCATGTCTGTCAGCTGCAAACAATTACAGGCCGTGATGGCCTCGCCAAGGCACGCCCGGGCAGCCGCCATGTTTTGTTTTGTCTTCCGGCACACTTCCCCCCCCCCCCACCCCACCACCCCCTCCACACTGCTAAACCCGTGTCAAACAGGATCGCACAGAATCTTCTAATCACTTGTAGACCTTCACCTCTTTCCTGTGCAGCTGAAGGGGCAAAATCCCCTTGTCGGAAGAACCCGGTTTTTTTTTTTTTACCACTGCAAACAATTCACGCCTTCTTTCTCAAAACACAGGAGTCATTCACGAGCACCTCGTGCGAAGGTGAACAGAAGTGCGAATGACAAGTAACAGCCAATCAAAATGACTAGTAACAGCCATTAGTAACAGCCAATCAAAATGACTAGTAACAGCCATTAGTAACAGCCAATCAAAATGACTAGTAACAGCCAATCAAAATGACTAGTAACAGCCATTCGTAACAGCCAATCATAATGACTAGTAACAGCCAATCAAAATGACTAGTAGCAGCCGTTAGTAACAGCCAATCAAAATGACTAGTAACAGCCAATCAAAATGACTAGTAACAGCCAGTCAAAATGATCCAATCAAAATGACTAGTAACAGCCAATCAAAATGACTAGTAACAACCAATCAAAATGACTAGTAGCAGCCATTAGTAACAGCCAATCAAAATGACTAGTCACAGCCAATCAAAATGACCAGTAACAGCCAATCAAAATGCACGAGCAGCTAACAGTGAAAGAAAGGGTGGCGGTGGAAGGCATGTAACCAAAACGATTCTTCACATGTTGTTTTCGTTTTCTTCTTCAGGTCACGTTCGACAACCCCTCTGGTATCAATGCTGCTCTCTGTAAAATGCCAAGGGGTTCACTTTTTCCAAACAAGGCATTAGTTGTTTCTGACTTGTTTGTCCAATCCTCCGTCTGCTGAAGTGCACTGACACACTTTTGACAAAATGATCTCGGTAAAGAGTTTTTCGAAAGCCCCGGCACGTTTTGACAGCGATTGATTAGAACATTCTTGAAATTCATTGCAAAATCTTCTGGCATATTTTGGTTGGTTGTTACATTGAAAAACAGTAGCAGCAGCAGTAGTAACAGGCATAATAATATTAACAGTAATTGCAACAATGGTGGTAGAAGTCATCGTCGTCGTATAGTAGTAGTAGTAGCAGAAGAAGAAGTGTTGCATTGCGAGGAAAGTGGGTAGGTAGGTAGGTATGGTAGCATTGCGAGGAAAGTGGGTAGGTAGGGTAGCATTGCGAGGAAAATGGGTAGGTAGGTAGGTAGGGTAGCATTGCGAGGAAAGTGGGTAGGTAGGTAGGGTAGCATTGCTAGGAAAGTTGGTAGGTAGGTAGGGTAGCATTGCGAGGAAAGTGGGTAGGTAGGTTGGGTAGCATTGCGAGGAAAATGGGTAGGTAGGTAGGGTAGCATTGCGAGGAAAGTGGGTAGGTAGGTAGGGTAGCATTGCGAGGAAAATGGGTAGGTAGGTAGGGTAGCATTGCGAGGAAAGTGGGTTGGTAGGTATGGTAGCATTGCGAGGAAAGTGGGTAGGTAGGTAGGGTAGCATTGCGAGGAAAGTGGGTAGGTAGGGTAGCATTGCGAGGAAAGTGGGTAGGTAGGTAGGGTAGCATTGCGAGGGAAGTGGGTAGGTAGGGTAGCATTGCGAGGAAAGTGGGTAGGTAGGTAGGGTAGCATTGCGAGGAAAGTGGGTAGGTAGATAGGGTAGTACTGCGAGGAAAGTGGGTAGGTAGGGTAGCATTGCGAGGAAAGTGGGTAGGTAGGTAGGGTAGCATTGCGAGGAAAGTGGGTAGGTAGGTAGGGTAGCATTGCGAGGGAAGTGGGTAGGTAGGGTAGCATTGCGAGGAAAGTGGGTAGGTAGGTAGGGTAGCATTGCGAGGAAAGTGGGTAGGTAGATAGGGTAGTATTGCGAGGAAAGTGGGTAGGTAGGGTAGCATTGCGAGGAAAGTGGGTAGGTAGGTAGGGTAGTATTGCGAGGAAAGTGGGTAGGTAGGGTAGCATTGCGAGGAAAGTGGGTAGGTAGGTAGGGTAGCATTGCGAGGAAAGTGGGTAGGTAGGTAGGGTAGCATTGCGAGGAAAGTGGGTAGGTAGGTAGGGTAGCATTGCGAGGAAAGTGGGTAGGTAGGTAGGGTAGCATTGCGAGGAAAGTGGGTAGGTAGGTAGGTAGGGTAGCATTGCGAGGAAAGTGGGTAGGTAGGGTAGCATTGCGAGGAAAGTGGGTAGGTAGGTAGGGTAGCATTGCGAGGAATGTGGGTAGGTAGGTAGGGTAGCATTGCGAGGAAAGTGGGTAGGTAGGTAGGGTAGCTTTGCGAGGAACGTGGGTAGGTAGCGTAGCATTGCGAGGAAAGTGGGTAGGTAGGTAGGGTAGCATTGCGAGGAAAGTGGGTAGGTAGGTAGGGTAGCATTGCTAGGAAAGTGGGTAGGTAGGTAGGGTAGAATTGCGAGGAAAGTGGGTAGGTAGGGTAGCATTGCGAGGAAAGTGGGTAGGTAGGTAGGGTAGCATTGCGAGGAAAGTGGGTAGGTAGGGTAGCATTGCGAGGAAAGTGGGTAGGTAGGTAGGGTAGCATTGCGAGGAAAGTGGGTAGGTAGATAGGGTAGCATTGCGAGGAAAGTGGGTAGGTAGGGTAGCATTGCGAGGAAAGTGGGTAGGTAGGTAGGGTAGCATTGCGAGGAAAGTGGGTAGGTAGGTAGGGTAGCATTGCGAGGAAAGTGGGTAGGTAGGTAGGGTAGAATTGCGAGGAAAGTGGGTAGGTAGGGTAGCATTGCGAGGAAAGTGGGTAGGTAGGTAGGGTAGCATTGCGAGGAAAGTGGGTAGGTAGGTAGGGTAGCATTGCGAGGAAAGTGGGTAGGTAGGTAGGGTAGCATTGCGAGGAAAGTGGGTAGGTAGGTAGGGTAGCATTGCGAGGAAAATGGGTAGGTAGGTATGGTAGCATTGCGAGGAAAGTGGGTAGGTAGGTAGGGTAGCATTGCGAGGAAAGTGGGTAGGTAGGGTAGCATTGCGAGGAAAGTGGGTAGGTAGGTAGGGTAGCATTGCGAGGAAAGTGGGTAGGTAGGTAGGGTAGCATTGCGAGGAAAGTGGGTAGGTAGATAGGGTAGCATTGCGAGGAAAGTTGGTAGGTAGGGTAGCATTGCGAGGAAAGTGGGTAGGTAGGTAGGGTAGCATTGCTAGGAAAGTGGGTAGGTAGGTAGGGTAGCATTGCGAGGAAAGTGGGTAGGTAGGTAGGGTAGAATTGCGAGGAAAGTGGGTAGGTAGGGTAGCATTGCGAGGAAAGTGGGTAGGTAGGTAGGGTAGCATTGCGAGGAAAGTGGGTAGGTAGGTAGGGTAGCATTGCGAGGAAAGTGGGTAGGTAGGTAGGGTAGCATTGCGAGGAAAGTGGGTAGGTAGCGTAGCATTGCGAGGAAAGTGGGTAGGTAGGTAGGGTAGCATTGCGAGGAAAGTGGGTAGGTAGGTAGGGTAGCATTGCGAGGAAAGTGGGTAGGTAGGTAGGGTAGCATTGCGAGGAAAGTGGGCAGGTAGGGTAGCATTGGGAGGAAAGTGGGTAGTTAGGTAGGGTAGCATTGCGAGGAAAGTGGGTAGGTAGGTAGCGTAGCATTGCGAGGAAAGTGAGTAGGTAGGTAGGGTAGCATTGCGAGGAAAGTGGGTAGGTAGGTAGGGTAGCATTGCGAGGAAAGTGGGTAGGTAGCGTAGCATTGCGAGGAAAGTGGGTAGGTAGGTAGGGTAGCATTGCGAGGAAAGTGGGTAGGTAGGTAGGGTAGCATTGCGAGGAAAGTGGGCAGGTAGGTAGGGTAGCATTGGGAGGAAAGTGGGTAGTTAGGTAGGGTAGCATTGCGAGGAAAGTGGGTAGGTAGGTAGCGTAGCATTGCGAGGAAAGTGGGTAGGTAGGTAGGGTAGCATTGCGAGGAAAGTGGGTAGGTAGGTAGGGTAGCATTGCGAGGAAAGTGGGTAGGTAGGTAGGGTAGCATTGCGAGGAAAGTGGGTAGGTAGGGTAGCATTGCGAGGAAAGTGGGTAGGTAGGTAGGGTAGCATTGCGAGGAAAGTGGGTAGGTAGGTAGGGTAGCATTGCGAGGAAAGTGGGTAGGTAGGCAGGGTAGTATTGCGAGGAACGTGGGTAGGTAGCGTAGCATTGCGAGGAAAGTGGGTAGGTAGGTAGGGTAGCATTGCGAGGAAAGTGGGTAGGTAGGTAGGGTAGCATTGCGAGGAAAGTGGGTAGGTAGGTAGGGCAGCATTGCGAGGAAAGTGGGTAGGTAGGTAGGGTAGCATTGCTAGGAAAGTGGGTAGGTAGGTAGGGTAGAATTGCGAGGAAAGTGGGTAGGTAGGGTAGCATTGCGAGGAAAGTGGGTAGGTAGGGTAGCATTGCGAGGAAAGTGGGTAGGTAGGTAGGGTAGCATTGCGAGGAAAGTGGGTAGATAGGTAGGGTAGCATTGCGAGGAAAGTGGGTAGGTAGGTAGGGTAGAATTGCGAGGAAAGTGGGTAGGTAGGGTAGCATTGCGAGGAAAGTGGGTAGGTAGGTAGGGTAGCATTGCGAGGAAAGTGGGTAGGTAGGTAGGGTAGCATTGCGAGGAAAGTGGGTAGGTAGGTAGGGTAGCATTGCGAGGAAAGTGGGTAGGTAGATAGGGTAGCATTGCGAGGAAAGTGGGTAGGTAGGTAGGGTAGCATTGCTAGGAAAGTTGGTAGGTAGGTAGGGTAGCATTGCGAGGAAAGTGGGTAGGTAGGTAGGATAGCATTGCGAGGAAAATGGGTAGCTAGGTAGGGTAGCATTGCGAGGAAAGTGGGTAGGTAGGGTAGCATTGCGAGGAAAGTGGGTAGGCAGCGTAGCATTGCGAGGAAAGTGGGTAGGTAGGTAGGGTAGCATTGCGAGGAAAGTGGGTAGGTAGGTAGGGTAGCATTGCGAGGAAAGTGGGTAGGTAGGTAGGGTAGCATTGCGAGGAAAGTGGGCAGGTAGGGTAGCATTGCGAGGAAAGTGGGTAGGTAGGTAGGGTAGCATTGCGAGGAAAGTGGGTAGGTATGGTAGCATTGCGAGGAAAGTGGGTAGGTAGGTAGGGTAGCATTGCGAGGAAAGTGGGTAGGTAGGTAGGGTAGCATTGCGAGGAAAGTGGGTAGGTAGGTAGGGTAGCATTGCGAGGAAAGTGGGTAGGTAGGTAGGGTAGCATTGCGAGGAAAGTGGGTAGGTAGGGTAGCATTGCGAGGAAAGTGGGTAGGTAGGGTAGCATTGCGAGGAAAATGGGTAGGTAGGTAGGGTAGCATTGCGAGGAGAGTGGGTAGGTAGGTAGGATAGCATTGCTAGGAAAGTGGGTAGGTAGGTAAGGTAGCATTGCGAGGAAAGTGGGTAGGTAGGTAGGGTAGCATTGCGAGGAAAATGGGTAGGTAGCTAGGGTAGCATTGCGAGGAAAGTGGGTAGGTAGGTAGGGTAGCATTGCGAGGAAAGTGGGTAGGTAGGTAGGGTAGCATTGCGAGGAAAGTGGGTAGGTAGGTAGGGTAGCATTGCGAGGAAAGTGGGTAGGTAGGGTAGCATTGCGAGGAAAGTGGGTAGGTAGGATAGCATTGCGAGGAAAATGGGTAGCTAGGTAGGGTAGCATTGCGAGGAAAGTGGGTAGGTAGGGTAGCATTGCGAGGAAAGTTGGTAGGTAGCGTAGCATTGCGAGGAAAGTGGGTAGGTAGGTAGGGTAGCATTGCGAGGAAAGTGGGTAGGTAGCTAGGGTAGCATTGCGAGGAAAGTGGGTAGGTAGGTAGGGTAGCATTGCGAGGAAAGTGGGCAGGTAGGGTAGCATTGGGAGGAAAGTGGGTAGTTAGGTAGGGTAGCATTGCGAGGAAAGTGGGTAGGTAGGTAGCGTAGCATTGCGAGGAAAGTGGGTAGGTAGGTAGGGTAGCATTGCGAGGAAAGTGGGTAGGTAGGCAGGGTAGCATTGCGAGGAACGTGGGTAGGTAGCGTAGCATTGCGAGGAAAGTGGGTAGGTAGGTAGGGTAGCATTGCGAGGAAAGTGGGTAGGTATGGTAGCATTGCGAGGAAAGTGGGTAGGTAGGTAGGGCAGCATTGCGTGGAAAGTGGGTAGGTAGGTAGGGTAGCATTGCTAGGAAAGTGGGTAGGTAGGTAGGGTAGAATTGCGAGGAAAGTGGGTAGGTAGGGTAGCATTGCGAGGAAAGTGGGTAGGTAGGTAGGGTAGCATTGCGAGGAAAGTGGGTAGGTAGGGTAGCATTGCGAGGAAAGTGGGTAGGTAGGTAGGGTAGCATTGCGAGGAAAGTGGGTAGGTAGATAGGGTAGCATTGCGAGGAAAGTGGGTAGGTAGGGTAGCATTGCGAGGAAAGTGGGTAGGTAGGTAGGGTAGCATTGCGAGGAAAGTGGGTAGGTAGGTAGGGTAGCATTGCGAGGAAAGTGGGTAGGTAGGTAGGGTAGAATTGCGAGGAAAGTGGGTAGGTAGGGTAGCATTGCGAGGAAAGTGGGTAGGTAGGTAGGGTAGCATTGCGAGGAAAGTGGGTAGGTAGGTAGGGTAGCACTGCGAGGAAAGTGGGTAGGTAGGTAGGGTAGCATTGCGAGGAAAGTGGGTAGGTAGATAGGGTAGCATTGCGAGGAAAGTGGGTAGCTAGGTAGGGTAGCATTGCGAGGAAAGTGGGTAGGTAGGTAGGGTAGCATTGCGAGGAAAGTGGGTAGGTAGGGTAGCATTGCGAGGAAAGTGGGTAGGTAGGGTAGCATTGCGAGGAAAATGGGTAGGTAGGTAGGGTAGCATTGCGAGGAGAGTGGGTAGGTAGGTAGGATAGCATTGCTAGGAAAGTGGGTAGGTAGGTAGGGTAGCATTGCGAGGAAAGTGGGTAGGTAGGTAGGGTAGCATTGCGAGGAAAATGGGTAGGTAGCTAGGGTAGCATTGCGAGGAAAGTGGGTAGGTAGGTAGGGTAGCATTGCGAGGAAAGTGGGTAGGTAGGTAGGGTAGCATTGCGAGGAAAGTGGGTAGGTAGGTAGGGTAGGATTGCGAGGAAAGTGGGTAGGTAGGGTAGCATTGCGAGGAAAGTGGGTAGGTAGGATAGCATTGCGAGGAAAATGGGTAGCTAGGTAGGGTAGCATTGCGAGGAAAGTGGGTAGGTAGGGTAGCATTGCGAGGAAAGTTGGTAGGTAGCGTAGCATTGCGAGGAAAGTGGGTAGGTAGGTAGGGTAGCATTGCGAGGAAAGTGGGTAGGTAGCTAGGGTAGCATTGCGAGGAAAGTGGGTAGGTAGGTAGGGTAGCATTGCGAGGAAAGTGGGCAGGTAGGGTAGCATTGGGAGGAAAGTGGGTAGTTAGGTAGGGTAGCATTGCGAGGAAAGTGGGTAGGTAGGTAGCGTAGCATTGCGAGGAAAGTGGGTAGGTAGGTAGGGTAGCATTGCGAGGAAAGTGGGTAGGTAGGCAGGGTAGCATTGCGAGGAACGTGGGTAGGTAGCGTAGCATTGCGAGGAAAGTGGGTAGGTAGGTAGGGTAGCATTGCGAGGAAAGTGGGTAGGTATGGTAGCATTGCGAGGAAAGTGGGTAGGTAGGTAGGGCAGCATTGCGTGGAAAGTGGGTAGGTAGGTAGGGTAGCATTGCTAGGAAAGTGGGTAGGTAGGTAGGGTAGAATTGCGAGGAAAGTGGGTAGGTAGGGTAGCATTGCGAGGAAAGTGGGTAGGTAGGTAGGGTAGCATTGCGAGGAAAGTGGGTAGGTAGGGTAGCATTGCGAGGAAAGTGGGTAGGTAGGTAGGGTAGCATTGCGAGGAAAGTGGGTAGGTAGATAGGGTAGCATTGCGAGGAAAGTGGGTAGGTAGGGTAGCATTGCGAGGAAAGTGGGTAGGTAGGTAGGGTAGCATTGCGAGGAAAGTGGGTAGGTAGGTAGGGTAGCATTGCGAGGAAAGTGGGTAGGTAGGTAGGGTAGAATTGCGAGGAAAGTGGGTAGGTAGGGTAGCATTGCGAGGAAAGTGGGTAGGTAGGTAGGGTAGCATTGCGAGGAAAGTGGGTAGGTAGGTAGGGTAGCACTGCGAGGAAAGTGGGTAGGTAGGTAGGGTAGCATTGCGAGGAAAGTGGGTAGGTAGATAGGGTAGCATTGGGAGGAAAGTGGGTAGGTAGATAGGGTAGCATTGCGAGGAAAGTGGGTAGGTAGGTAGGGTAGCATTGCTAGGAAAGTTGGTAGGTAGGTAGGGTAGCATTGCGAGGAAAGTGGGTAGGTAGGTAGGATAGCATTGCGAGGAAAATGGGTAGCTAGGTAGGGTAGCATTGCGAGGAAAGTGGGTAGGTAGGTAGGGTAGCATTGCGAGGAAAGTGGGTAGGTAGGGTAGCATTGCGAGGAAAGTGGGTAGGTAGGGTAGCATTGCGAGGAAAATGGGTAGGTAGGTAGGGTAGCATTGCGAGGAGAGTGGGTAGGTAGGTAGGATAGCATTGCTAGGAAAGTGGGTAGGTAGGTAGGGTAGCATTGCGAGGAAAGTGGGTAGGTAGGTAGGGTAGCATTGCGAGGAAAATGGGTAGGTAGGTAGGGTAGCATTGCGAGGAAAGTGGGTAGGTAGGTAGGGTAGCATCACGAGGAAAGTGGGTAGGTAGGGTAGCATTGCGAGGAAAGTGGGTAGGTAGGTAGGGTAGCATTGCGAGGAAAGTGGGTAGGTAGGTAGGGTAGCATTGCGAGGAAAGTGGGTAGGTAGGTAGGGTAGCATTGCGAGGAAAGTGGGTAGGTAGGGTAGCATTGCGAGGAAAGTGGGTAGGTAGCGTAGCATTGCGAGGAAAGTGGGTAGGTAGGGTCGACTTCTGTTGGTCTCACACGCTCACAGAGTCAACTCTACATATAGCTATTCGCCACGCAGGTAAATATGAGATTTGCATGTTGCACATAACCCCCCCCCCCCCTCCCTGTTTCTATTTCCAGCTTATGATTACTACTTCGAAATCTGAAGAAGCTGATAACGTAATTATCAGGCATTTGACTTATATATTTTTCTCACACAACACACACACACACACACACACACACAACAACAACAACAACAACAACAACAACAACAGCAACAACGACAACAGAAACTATATCGCAGAAAAAAAAACAACAACAACAAAATCTCAAACTAGATATCCTCCCGATACACATCTTCAGTTATTAACTCTCTCTCCATACGAACGGCGAAAGAGACGACGTTAACAGCGTTTGACCCCGATTACCATCATCAAAATATTGCAAGCGGAAGGCTCTAATACTAAAGAGGTGAATGTTGACAAAGAATACCACAGTTCTGACGACGGAAGCTAAAGGTTGGGTCATTCAGACACCCACTGGACATCCGAGGGGTCTGTGTAGAGGAGAAGAGAGGACTGGCCGTACTGAGTGAGTTAAAGAAAGAAAAAAAACCTAGCACAGCCACTTCTTAAAATAAAACCTTCCCTCCCCACTCCCACAGTGTACCCTGTCGGTGTCGCTCTCTGCAGTAAATCAATTAATCCACTTAACAAAGCAGCCATCTCCTTCCGTCATCCCGCTGGGAGATAGGGGGAGTGGGGGGGTAGGGGGGAGGGAGGGGGGGCAAGGGGGCGGGTGAAAGCTGTGGGTGGAGGAAGATGGAGAGATAGGGATCGAGGTGGTGGTGGTGGTGGTGTGTGGTGGTGGTGGTGGGAATGCAGACACGGCGAACCCAGTACACATTACCTCTTTGTCATCTCACACACACACACACACACACATCCTTCCACCCCTCACCTCTCTTTTTAGTTACCTTGTCAGTTCTTCTTCACGCCCTCCCCCCCCCCCCCACTCCCACACCCACCTTTCGTTATCTCTTTGTCATCATTTTTGTCTCAATACCCCTTGCTCCACCAAAATCTCCTGGTTGAAGCCGATAAAGAGTTGTCTTGAAGTCACCAACTATGCAAGACGGCCTTTTCTGCTTTAGTTTTATATTGTCTTGATTGTTTTTTGTGTTTTATTTGGCGTTGTTACCGATAGCACACAAGAGGAAAACAGCGCAGCGGTAGACAGAGAAAAAAACCCAGAAAGTAAAGAGTAAGTGGCTGACGGAATAAATCAGAGAAATCGAAAAAAAGAAGTTAGTATGGGAGAGAGGAAAAAAAAAAGAGAAATATATACATCTCAAAACTCACCTTTTCCCTCAGCAGTAAGTTCAATGGTGGCAGGTCCACTTCCTTTGCGTTAGCTGTGCTTGACTATGTATGTATACATATGCATGTGTACATAACTACATGCACGTATATGAATGTGTATTGTGTGTGCGTGCGTTTATGTAAGTTTGTGCCTGCCTATGTGTGCGTATGTGTTAGGGTAGCTGTTAGATACACATGTATTGTTAAAATGTATGTATGCAGTGTGTGTGTGTGTGTGTGTGTGTGTGTGTGTGTGTGTGTGTGTGTGTGTGTGTGTGTGTGTGTGTGTAGTCATATTTTGGTGTGTGTATGTAACATAGATGTAATGTTTTATGTTAACAAAGCGTTTTTTGTAAAGCACCTAGAGCAGATTTCTGGATAGTGTGCTATATAAGTATCCATTATTATTATTTCATCTCTCTCTCTCTCTCTCTCTCTCTCACCTATGCCCCTCCCTACTGTTCCACCCACTACAACCCCCCTTCCCCCTCATTCCCCCCACCTTCCAACGACTTCCGGATCAGGAACGTCCCTCCAGCCACTGATAACTCTAATCGCGGGGGGGTTAATGAGGAACAGTAGGGACAGGGATGTAGAAGAAAGGAGGCGGGGGGGGGGGGGGGGGGGGGGCAGGCCGCATGGGAGAGGGGGGGGAGGGGTTGGGGGGAGGGGGGGAGGAGGTGATGGTAGGAGGGAGGTGGGGTAGGTGGGAGGGGGGGGGCGGGCAGTGAGGGGAAGGGCTGTTTGGGGGAGGGTGATGGTCAAAGTTTAATTCATCCGACCCACTTATGAAGCAGTCTGCACTGTGTGTAGTGTAGTGTAGTGTATACAGTGTAGTGTAGTGTGTGTGTGTGTGTGTGTGTGTGCGTAGTGTGTGCGTGACTTGTATGTGCAAACCAGCATGCCAGTTTTATAATCTCGCAGCTAGAGAACAGCATGCGTGCGTGCGCGCATGCCCCCCCCCCCACCCTCTCTCTCTCTCTCTCTCTCTACACACACACACACACACACAAAACCAACTCTCGTGGCCCACGAAGGAACATCCTTTATAATCTCTGCCTCTCTAGGTGCTGTCTCTGTCTCTTTCTGTCAGTATTGGACTGTGTTCAGAATGTTTAGCGTTAACGTACAATCATGCTGGAAACCAGCCTGTTCCCTCTGCCTCACTCCCAACCTTCACCATGTGAGTGTATTGAACCATCACACTGTGACAACACATAACACAGGAGGAGAGGGGGCGGGAGGAGGAGAGGGAGAGGGAGGAGGAGGAGGAGGGGATGATGGGGGGGGGGGGCAACACTGACGAAGCACTGAAGGAAGTAGGAAGCACACCCATAGGAGGAGGAGCAGGAAGGAGGAGGGGGGAGGAGGAGGAGGAGGAACGAGGGGAGGAAGAGGAGGAAAAGGAAGGGAGGGAACACTGACAACACACTGAAGGAAGTAGGAAGCACACCCAGAGGAAGAGGAGAAGGAGGGGGGGAGGAGGAAGAAGGGGGGAGGAGA
>NC_134901.1:42841755-42854255 GCF_041734735.1 Babylonia areolata | reverse complement strand
GTGTTGTTAAAGTGGTTTTTACTGTGTGTTGTTTGTTTTGTGTTGTTAAAGTGGCTTTTACTGTGTGCTGTTTGTTTTGTGTTGTTAAAGTGGCTTTTACTGTTTGTTGTTTATTTTGTGTTGTTGTTAAAGTGGCTTTTACTGTGTGCTGTTTGTTTTGTGTTGTTGTTAAAGTGGCTTTTACTGTGTGCTGTTTGTTTTGTGTTGTTGTTAAAGTGGCTTTTACTGTGTGCTGTTTGTTTTGTGTTGTTAAAGTGGCTTTTACTGTGTGTTGTTTGTTTTGTGTTGTTAAAGTGGCTTTTACTGTGTGCTGTTTGTTTTGTGTTGTTGTTAAAGTGGCTTTTACTGTGTGTTGTTTGTTTTGTGTTGTTAAAGTGGTTTTTACTGTGTGTTGTTTGTTTTGTGTTGTTAAAGTGGCTTTTACTGTGTGTTGTTTGTTTTGTGTTGTTAAAGTGGCTTTTACTGTGTGTTGTTTGTTTTGTGTTGTTAAAGTGGCTTTTACTGTGTGTTGTTTGTTTGTTTTGTGTTGTTAAAGTGGCTTTTACTGTGTGTTGTTTGTTTTGTGTTGTTAAAGTGGCTTTTACTGTGTGTTGTTTGTTTTGTGTTGTTAAAGTGGCTTTTACTGTGTGCTGTTTGTTTTGTGTTGTTAAAGTGGCTTTTACTGTTTGTTGTTTATTTTGTGTTGTTGTTAAAGTGGCTTTTACTGTGTGTTGTTTGTTTTGTCTTGTTGTTAAAGTGGCTTTTACTGTGTGCTGTTTGTTTTGTGTTGTTGTTAAAGTGGCTTTTACTGTGCGTTGTTTGTTTTGTGTTGTTGTTAAATTGGCTTTTACTGTGTGTTGTTTGTTTGTTTTGTGTTGTTAAATTGACTTTTACTGTGTGTTGTTTGTTTGTTTTGTGTTGTTAAAGTGGCTTTTACTGTGTGTTGTTTGTTTTGTGTTGTTAAAGTGGCTTTTACTGTGTGTTGTTTGTTTTGTGTTGTTAAAGTGGCTTTTACTGTGTGCTGTTTGTTTTGTGTTGTTAAAGTGGCTTTTACTGTGTGTTGTTTGTTTTGTGTTGTTGTTAAAGTGGCTTTTACTGTGTGTTGTTTGTTTTGTGTTGTTAAAGTGGTTTTTACTGTGTGTTGTTTGTTTTGTGTTGTTAAAGTGGCTTTTACTGTGTGCTGTTTGTTTTGTGTTGTTAAAGTGGCTTTTACTGTTTGTTGTTTATTTTGTGTTGTTGTTAAAGTGGCTTTTACTGTGTGCTGTTTGTTTTGTGTTGTTGTTAAAGTGGCTTTTACTGTGTGCTGTTTGTTTTGTGTTGTTGTTAAAGTGGCTTTTACTGTGTGCTGTTTGTTTTGTGTTGTTAAAGTGGTTTTTACTGTGTGCTGTTTGTTTTGTGTTGTTGTTAAAGTGGCTTTTACTGTGTGCTGTTTGTTTTGTGTTGTTGTTAAAGTGGCTTTTACTGTGTGCTGTTTGTTTTGTGTTGTTAAAGTGGCTTTTACTGTGTGCTGTTTGTTTTGTGTTGTTAAAGTGGCTTTTACTGTGAGCTGTTTGTTTGTTTTGTGTTGTTAAAGTGGCTTTTACTGTGTGCTGTTTGTTTGTTTTGTGTTGTTAAAGTGGCTTTTACTGTGTGTTGTTTGTTTTGTGTTGTTGTTAAAGTGGCTTTTACTGTGTGTTGTTTGTTTTGTGTTGTTAAAGTGGCTTTTACTGTGTGTTGTTTGTTTTGTGTTGTTGTTAAAGTGGCTTTTACTGTGTGTTGTTTGTTTTGTGTTGTTGTTAAAGTGGCTTTTACTGTGTGTTGTTTGTTTTGTGTTGTTAAAGTGGCTTTTACTGTGTGTTGTTTGTTTTGTGTTGTTAAAGTGGCTTTTACTGTGTGTTGTTTGTTTGTTTTGTGTTGTTAAAGTGGCTTTTACTGTGTGTTGTTTGTTTGTTTTGTGTTGTTGAAGTGGCTTTTACTGTGTGCTGTTGTTGTTTTTGTGTGTTGTTAAAGTGGCTTTTACTGTGTGCTGTTTGTTTTGTGTTGTTGTTAAAGTGGCTTTTACTGTGTGCTGTTTGTTTTGTGTTGTTGTTAAAGTGGCTTTTACTGTGTGTTGTTTGTTTGTTTTGTGTTGTTAAAGTGGCTTTTACTGTGTGCTGTTTGTTTTGTGTTGTTGTTAAAGTGGCTTTTACTGTGTGTTGTTTGTTTTGTGTTGTTGTTAAAGTGGCTTTTACTGTGTGCTGTTTGTTTTGTGTTGTTGTTAAAGTGGCTTTTACTGTGTGTTGTTTGTTTTGTGTTGTTAAAGTGGCTTTTACTGTGTGTTGTTTGTTTTGTGTTGTTAAAGTGGCTTTTACTGTGTGTTGTTTGTTTTGTGTTGTTGAAGTGGCTTTTACTGTGTGTTGTTTGTTTTGTGTTGTTGTTAAAGTGGCTTTTACTGTGTGTTGTTTGTTTTGTGTTGTTAAAGTGGCTTTTACTGTGTGTTGTTTGTTTTGTGTTGTTGTTAAAGTGGCTTTTACTGTGTGTTGTTTGTTTTGTGTTGTTAAAGTGGCTTTTACTGTGTGTTGTTTGTTTTGTGTTGTTAAAGTGGCTTTTACTGTGTGTTGTTTGTTCTGTGTTGTTAAAGTGGCTTTTACTGTGTGTTGTTTGTTCTGTGTTGTTAAAGTGGCTTTTACTGTGTGTTGTTTGTTTTGTGTTGTTAAAGTGGCTTTTACTGTGTGTTGTTTTGTGTTGTTAAAGTGGCTTTTACTGTGTGTTGTTTGTTTTGTGTTGTTAAAGTGGCTTTTACTGTGTGTTGTTTGTTTTGTGTAGTGGCTTTTACTGTGTGTTGTTTGTTTTGTGTTGTTGTTAAAGTGGCTTTTACTGTGTGCTGTTTGTTTTGTGTTGTTAAAGTGGCTTTTACTGTGTGCTGTTTGTTTTGTGTTGTTAAAGTGGCTTTTACTGTGTGCTGTTTGTTTGTTTTGTGTTGTTAAAGTGGCTTTTACTGTGTGCTGTTTGTTTTGTGTTGTTAACTCTCTCCATACGAACGGCGAAAGAGACGACGTTAACAGCGTTTCACCCCAGTTACCATCATCAAAATATTGCAAGCGGAAGGCTCTTATACTGAGGAGGTGAATGTTGACAAAGAATACCACAATTCTGACGACGGAAGCTAAAGGTTGGGTCATTCAGACACCCACTGGACATCCGAGGGGTCTGTGTAGAGGAGAAGAGAGGACTGGCCGTACTGAGTGAGTTAAAGTGGTTTTGCTTATCAGGCGTCTTCCTCTCATCACCGCGGGTCTGTGCACGTCGTGTCTTATCTCCCCTGTCTCCTGTCATCTTTTTGTTCGTTTCTAACTATCTGTCTCTCTCTCTCTCTCTCTCTCTGCCGGTCTCTGTCTCTTTATTGATATCATTCTTTTGTCTCAATCAGTTGTTGTTTTTTTTCTTCTGTTCTACAGTAGTTCTTCTTGTTTCCTTTCCTTTCTTATTCTCTCTCCTGTCATTATTTTCTATTTATCTGTCTTCCTTTTCACATCTTTTTCAGTTTATCTTTCTTTCTGTCTTTGGTCTGTCTCTGTCTCCCTCCGGCTCTCTCAGTGTCTCTCTGTCTCTGTCTCCCTCTCTGTCAGTGTCTCTATGTCTCTGTGTTTATCTCTTGTCTGCCGCATGCGATAAGTCTGCCGAGTTTCCAGCAGTCATGAAGGCTGTCGACAGTTGTTCATTACACAGCTAAAACGTCCTCTAGTGCGTACTGCCAGAAACCATATTAACACACACACGCACACACACACACACACACACACACACCACACACACAAGCACACACACACAATCACAGAAGACACTAATTTACACACGCACACACACTCACATCACACACACACACTCTCTCTCCCTCTCCCTCTCTCTATATTCCCTCACTCTCCCCTCCCGCCACACGGAAAGAGAGAAAAGGAAGAGGTGAGGTTCAGACAGGTTCAGCAAGTGGATGATGATGATGATAAGCCAGGGCTGTGCCTGGACACGTCAGTGTCAGTGTGTTGTGGGGGGGTCGGGGGATCGTGGGGGGGGGTCAGGGGGGGTACCGTCCTCTCATCTCCACACCCTTATGTCATGCTGCCACGGGTACACCAGGCTGCCTGGAGGGAGATGGTGAGAGACAGAAGGGTGTGGGGGTGAGATAAAGAGAGGGAGAGAGAGGGGAGAGGGAGAGAGATATGCTGACTGATTGACAGACATAAATAGGTAGGTACGCATATAGATAAACGGAAAGATAAACAGATGACAGATAAATATGTGTTTAAAAAGCTAAGGTGTTATATATATATATATATATATATATATATAGAGAGAGAGAGAGAGAGAGAGAGAGAGAGGGGAAGGGAGGGAGAGAGTGGGAGAGGGAGGGAGAGACAGACAGATATGTAGTCTGGCAGACAGAGGCAGACATACAGACACACACACACACCGATACACAGGAAGAAACAGAGAGAGAGATAGAGAGACAGACAGGGACACAAACACACACAGACACAGGCACACAGACACACACACACACACGGAGGCAAAGATCGAAATCATACACATGTATGCAAATATCTGAGGTCGAAATAGAGAAAGACAGAGAAAGAGAAAGAAAGAAAAACCTCAGACATACAGACAGAAAGAAAGACAGAGGAGCAAAGGCGGACAGACAGACAAACAGACAGACAGACAGACGGAGAGACAGACAGTCCGACAGAAACACTCCCCTCAGCCGAGACAACAGGTGAAGTAGATTAGCCACATCACCATCACGACGACTTGAGATGTTTGATCTCTCTCGCCTGGCTGGATTTGGTGGTGGTGGTGGTGGTGGTGGGGGTGGGTGGGTTGGGTGAGGGAGAGGGGGCGGGTCTTTGGATGGGGGTGGGGAGGGGGGGACTGAAAAGCAGGGAGGAGGTTACCGGGCGGAGAAGAGGGGTGGGGGTAGGTGGATGTGGGGGGTAGAGGGGAGGGTAGGTGGATGTGGGGGGTAGGGGGGCAGGTGGATGTGGGGGGTAGGAGGGGTAGGTGGATGTGGGGGGTAGGGGGGGGGGGCAGATGGATGTGAGGGGTAGGGGGGTAGGTTGATGTGGGGTGTGTTGTTGCTGGAGTCCAATCAGTTGGCACTTTGTTGTAATTCTACGGGTTGACTGGTTAGTTGTTTTATTTCGTTAATTTCATATCTATCTATCTATCTATCTATCTATCTATCTATCTATCTATCTATATATATATATATATATATATATATATATATATATATGTGTGTGTGTGTGTGTGTGTGTGTGTGTGTGTGTGTATGTGTGTGTGTATGTATGTATGTATGTATATATTTTTTTATGCTAATTGAGAGGAACAGGGAAATTAGTGATGATTCAAGGCATGGGTGGGGTGGGGGAGATGATGGAATTTCGTCAAAAATCACAAATGTGGATAGACGTTAAGCAAACGAACGAACACACACACACACGCACATGCACGCACGCATGCATGCAGGCACTCACGCGCGCGCACGCACATGCACACAACTACACACACTATACATCCGCACATCCATTCATACAAACACACGCGAACACTCACACACATTATCACACACACACGGGAGCGCGTACGCGCACACTCACGAATATGCATACAAACGCACAAACGCAGAGAGAGAGAGAAAGAGAGAGAGGGGGGGGGGGGGAGACGGAGAGAGACAGGCAGACAGAGACACAGACAGAGACTGAAACACAAACAGACAGAGAAGACAGACAGAGATGAACGGAGAAAGAATTTGAGAACAAAATAATCGTGTGATGAAACCGAAAACCCATAACTGATGTATTCATTTTTGGGGAACTGGCAACGTTGCTCTCTCTCTCTCTCTGTCTCTCTCTCTCTCTCTCTCTCTCACACACACACACACACACACCACACACACACACACACACACACACACACACACACACACACACACACACACACACACACACACACACACACAGATTCTCCACGTTGTCCTAACATTTTACATCCGAAGTCGCCTTCCGTTGCTCTTTGGCGAGGGTGTCTGACATGGCGTTGTTGTTGACATACATTGATCCGATTTGTTGGCACAGACATCACTCCCCCCCCCCCCCCCCCCACCAAGCCCCAACCACATCCTGCCCCCCCCCCTCCCAAGCCCCCCCCCCCCCCTCCCCCTTCAGGCTGTGCCACCAGACATGTAGCGGTGGTGTCGGTGAAAGTGATCCTGGGGGGAGACAGCACTGTGGCTGTGGCTGTGCCTGTCTTCCCCTCCACAGGCCACAGCTGTGCGTGTGGAATCCGGGACGAGAGTTCTGTTGTATTGTCATTACCGTTATCGTTATCATCATATTGGTTTTATTCTTGTTATTAGTACAGTTATCTTCCTTCTCCTCCTCGTTATTTTTTACATTGTTATCAGTAGTAGTAGTAGTAGTATCAGTAGCTCAAGGAGGCGTCACTGCGTTCGGTCAAATCCATATACGCTACACCACATCTGCCAAGCAGATGCCTGACCAACAGCGTAACCCAACGAGCTTAGTCAGGCCCTGAGAAAAAAAAAAGAAAAAAAAAAAAGAAAAAAAGATGATGATGATGATAATAATAATGATAATGATAATAATAATAATAATAAAATAGCAGTAGAGTAGCTGCAGCAGTTGAGTGGATTGGTTGAGGCAACGGTTGTACAGATGAGTCCATACACATACCCATGATTACAGGTCCCATGGCGTTTAACGGCCAGAGGGGCAGTGATTTCTATATCCACGGTGTCTAAGGCTCTTCTATATCCACGGTGTCTAAGGCTCAGCCATATCCACGGTGTCTAAGGCTCAGCCATATCCACGGTGTCTAAGGCTCTTCTATATCCACGGTGTCTAAGGCTATTCTGTATCCACGGTGTTTAAGGCTCAGCCATATCCACGGTGTCTAAGGCTCTTCTGTATCCACGGTGTCTAAGGCTATTCTATATCCACGGTGTCTAAGGCTCAGCCATATCCACGGTGTCTAAGGCTCAGCCATATCCACGGTGTCTAAGGCTCTTCTATATCCACGGTGTCTAAGGCTCTTCTATATCCACGGTGTCTAAGGCTCTTCTATATCCACGGTGTCTAAGGCTCAGCCATATCCACGGTGTCTAAGGCTCAACCATATCCACGGTGTCTAAGGCTCAGCCATATCCACGGTGTCTAAGGCTCTTCTGTATCCACGGTGTCTAAGGCTCTTCTATATCCACGGTGTCTAAGGCTCAGCCATATCCACGGTGTCTAAGGCTCAGCCATATCCACGGTGTCTAAGGCTCTTCTATATCCACGGTGTCTAAGGCTCAGCCAAGAAAGGCGGGGCCCGGTCCTCTCTTCCCGTCATTTTTAACCCTCCCCATCCGAAGCAAGGTACCCGTTCACACCTGGGTGTAGTGAGGAAAAAAAAACAGAGTAAAAGTGTCTTTCCCAAGGACACAACACCGTGCCGAAACGGGGGGGGGGGGGCCTGGAACCCTGATCACTGGTGAACACTGGGTCACAAGCCCAACGCCTGACCGAATCTGCCATGACACGTGTGTGTAAGTTCTGATGATTCCGCCGCAAACATCGGCTTCAGCATTCGTTTCTCTTCGCTTTCTGTCATGAAGAACACGCAGTGTGCCAACACTGTGTACACGAATGACCAAGGAACGTATGTGACTTGACAAAGACAATACACCTGATCTGTTCCACAAGTAAGAGTGCAAACACAGAGAGAGACAGACAGACAGACAGACGAAGACAGAATCAGGTCTCAGTTGCCTGGAAGCCGACCACCCAGGGCATGTTTTTATGGGTCCGCACACGTGCACACAGTGATCAGTTTCAGAAGACAGGCAGCGAGTGTGCAGCATGACTCAGTTAGGACGGTTGTCAGCTCATCATCTGCACAACCACAGTAAAGCTGCTCACATCATCCTACCTATACGTGTACGTTTTGTAGACCAGCACTATAGCAGACAACACAGTGAAGTGTGCAACAGACCAGCACTGTAGCTACAGACCAGCCCTATAGCAACAGACCTGCACTGTAGCAGCAGACCAGCAACAGACCTGCACTGTATCAACAGACCAGCACTATAGCAGCAGACCAGCACTATAACAGCAGACCAGCCCTATAGCAACAGACCTGCACTGTAGCAGCAGACCAGCAACAGGCCTGCACTGTATCAACAGACCAGCACTATAGCAGCAGACCAACCCTGTAGCAACAGACCAGCCCTATAGCAACAGACCTGCACTGTAGCAACAGACCTGCACTGTAGCAACAGACCAGCACTGTAGCAACAGACCTGCACTATAGCAACAGATCTGCACTGTAGCAACAGACCAGCACTGTAGCAACAGACCTGCACTGTAGCAACAGACCAGCACTGTAGCAACAGACCTGCCCTATAGCAGACAAGCAAGTGAAATGTGCAACAGACCAGCACTAAGTACTATAGCAGACAACCAAGTGAAGTGTGCAACAGACCAGAACTATAGCAGACAACACGTTGAAGTGTGCAACAGACCAGCACTATAGCAACAGACCAGCACTATCCCAGACAACAAAGTTAAACCTGCAACAGTCCTGCACCATGGCAACAGACCAACATTACAGCCACAGACCAGCATTACAGCCACAGACCAACATTACAGCCACAGACCAGCATTACAGCAACAGACCAACATTACAGCCACAGACCAGCATTACAGCAACAGACCAACATTACAGCCACAGACCAGCATTACAGTCACAGACCGACATTACAGCTACAGACCGACATTACAGCCACAGACCAACATTACAGCTACAGACCAGCAGTACAGCTACAGACCAGCAGTACAGCTACAGACCGACATTACAGCAACAGACCAACATTACAGCCACAGACCGACATTACAGCCACATACCAGCATTACAGCAACAGACCAGCATTACAGCCACAGACCAGCATTACAGCCATAGACCAACATTACAGCTACAGACCAGCAGTACAGCTACAGACCGACATTACAGCCACAGACCAACATTACAGCCACAGACCGACATTACAGCCACAGACCAACATTACAGCTACAGACCAACATTACAGCCACAGACCAACATTACAGTCACAGACCAACATTACAGCTACAGACCAGCAGTACAGCTACAGACCGACATTACAGCAACAGACCAACATTACAGCCACAGACCGACATTACAGCCACAGACCAGCATTACAGCAACAGACCAACATTACAGCCACAGACCAGCATTACAGCTACAGACCAACATTACAGCCACAGACGGCCAGCACCATAGCAGTGTTTCAGGTCCCCTGCAATCCAAGGAGGGCGGCATGAAGGCTGGACCAGCTGATCTGATCTGATGCACGTCAACCATGACCTGTGTGTCCCGTCACTTCCACGGAACATTCAAAGACTGAGCAAGTGACATTGAGAGAGAGAGAGACAGAGACAGAGACAGAGACAGAGAGACAGAGAGAGACAGAGAGACAGACAGACACAGACAGACAGAGAGAGAGACAGAGAGAGAAACTGAGAGACAAAGAGAGAGGCAGAGACAGAGAGAAACAGAGACAGAGAGACAAACAGAGAGAGAGAGAGAGTGGGGAGAGACCGAGAAAGAGAGAGAGAGAGAGAGAGAGAGAGAGAGAGAGAGAGAGAGAGAGAGAGAGAGAGAAGAACAAACGAACGAACGAACGAAAATGTTTTCATGAACTTTGGCCATGGACCACAATTCAAAACTAGGGGACTGGGGGTGGGCATGGGAAGAGGTATCTTAACACTTGAATAGATGACACAATATCATAATGTTCATGGGCTTGACATTAATTCGAGAGAGAGAGAGAGAGAGAGACAGACAGACAGACTGACAGACAGAGAGGGAGACAGAGAGAGAGGAGAGTGGGGAGGAACAGAGTGAGACAGAGAAAGACAGACAGATACGCAGAAGAACCATGGATGGCTTGCAGAAGCTTCTTCTTCTTCTTCTGCGTTCGTGGGCTGCAACTCCCACGTTCACTCGTATGCACACGAGTGGGCATTTACGTGTATGACCGTTTTTACCCCGCCATGTAGGCGGCCATACTCCGTTTTCGGGGATGTGCATGCTGGGTATGTTCTTGTTTCCATAGCCCACCGAACGCTGACATGGATTACAGGATCTTTAACGTGCGTATTGGATCTTCTGCTTGCATATACACACGAAGGGGGTTCAGGCACTAGCAGGTCTGCACATATGTTGACCTGGGAGATCGTAAAAATCTCCACCCTTTACCCACCAGGCGCCATCACCGTGATTCGAACCCGGGACCCTCAGATTGACAGTCCAACGCTTTAACCTCTCGGCTATTGCGCCCGTCGCTTGCAGAAGCGATGTGAGCAAGGTTGTGAGCGTCAGGAATGTTCCCGAGTCACGGGGCAGCAGCAGCGTGGACCACTGCACAAACTCTTGAACGCCATGCACACTTTGTGCTGCTGACATGGCTCACACAACCCAGACCAGCTTCACTGTGTCATCCACAACCCCAACAGACATACACGAGCGTCAGACATTCCTCAACGTTTTTCTAACGAGGAATTAAACCCCCTCTGTCTGCCTCTTTCGCCCTGTCTCCTTCCCCCCCCCCCCCCCCCACCCCCGCCTCCGTCTCCAAGGCATCGCAGTGCAGTCCTAATGACCCTCCCACAAGCATCACATGCTTTGTGTGTTTGATCACACACACACACACACACACACACACACACAGGCCAGGGAAGAAAGACAACAAACAAAAGCAATGTTCACTCGGCATGTGAGAGTCACTGAAGAGAAAGGGTAGCAGGGATGTTGAGGGGTGGTGAGGGAGGGAAGACGGGTGTGGAATGGGAACTCTTCCACCACCACAACCTTCCCCCCTCCCCGCCACTCTTTACGCTTCCTACCCGGCCCATCTAACTGGTAATGTTATGCGGGTGGCAGCTTTACGACAACCTAATACGCCCTTCCAAGTGCCCCCAAGTGCTCCCCTCTTCCCCCCCCCCCCCCCCCCCCAATGAAGCCCCCCCCACCCCACCCCACCCCCGCAAAACCCCGAGGTTCTCTCCGGCTTTACAACGCTGCAAATGCCTTGTGCCTCTTCCGACACCCGCTCCGTCCTTCCTCCTCGCTTCCCCGTCTCGCCTTGCACGGCGTTACGACCTGGCCACCTTCCCTTTACTTGTTATCATCGGCAGCACCACCAATAGTGGTACCACAGAGCCGCTACCTACTACTGACAGCTGCTGCGACAACTACAACTACAACTACAACAACGACCGCTGCCGTGCAGACTCGTTAGCGCATGCGCCAGCTGCCCCGGTACGGTTTGATGTGGCGTCAAGTCACGTGGTGCAGGCAGGACAAGGCTGGTTCAGGATTCTCGGGAACCTTCGCTTTAACGCCACACCCCTTGAGATAGGGAGATAGTGGTGTGTGTGTGTGTGGGGGTGGGGGGTGGGGGTGGGAGTGGCGGAGGGGGGGGGGGTCCTTCCCAGTGCCGGTCCCCACACACGCCGTGTAGGGTCCCGGCAAGGCGTTGAGCTTATGATCCAGTGGTCAGGGTTCCATTCCTCCGTTTCGGCCTGGTGTTGACTCACCACTGGGCGACACTTCCTGATCATTGGTGTTGTGTCACCATTGGGAGACACTTCCTGACTGGTGTTGTGTCACCATTGATTGGTGTTGTGTCACCATTGGGAGACACTTCCTGACTGGTGTTGTGTCACCACTGGGCGACACTTCCTGATCATTGGTGTTGTGTCACCATTGGGAGACACTTCCTGACTGGTGTTGTGTCACCATTGGGAGACACTTCCTGACTGGTGCTGTGTCACCATTGGGAGACACTTCCTGATTGGTGTTGTGTCACCACTGGGAGACACTTCCTTACTGGTGCTGTGTCACCACTGGGAGACACTTCCTGACTGGTGCTGTGTCACCACTGGGAGACACTTCCTGACTGGTGCTGTGTCACCACTGGGAGACACTTCCTGACTGGTGCTGTGTCACCATTGACTGGTGTTGTGTCACCACTGGGAGACACTTCCTGACTGGTGCTGTGTCACCATTGGGAGACACTTCCTGATTGGTGTTGTGTCACCATTGATTGGTGTTGTGTCACCATTGATTGGTGTTGTGTCACCATTGGGAGACACTTCCTGACTGGTGTTGTGTCACCATTGGGAGACACTTCCTGACTGGTGTTGTGTCACCATTGGGAGACACTTCCTGACTGGTGTTGTGTCACCACTGGGAGACACTTCCTGACTGGTGCTGTGTCACCACTGGGAGACACTTCCTGACTGGTGTTGTGTCACCATTGGGAGACACTTCCTGACTGGTGTTGTGTCACCATTGATTGGTGTTGTGTCACCACTGGGAGACACTTCCTGACTGGTGTTGTGTCACCATTGATTGGTGTTGTGTCACCATTGGGAGACACTTCCTGACTGGTGCTGTGTCACCATTGGGAGACACTTCCTGACTGGTGC
>NC_134901.1:42814255-42836755 GCF_041734735.1 Babylonia areolata | reverse complement strand
GTGTGGTGGGGGGCAGGGGAGGGGAGAATGAATGAATGAATGAATGAATGGTTTAGTCATTTATAGGCCAGGACTGCAGAGAGGGAATTATTGTGTCCCACCACCACCACCCCCTTCCCCTACCATTCAGGAACCAGGACCCCCCCCCCACCGCCTCCCACTCCCTCCCTTATTTTATTATTTTTTTTTTTTACCGCGCTCGTCTTATCAAATGAATTATTGTCGTATTTACTATCTTTATCTTTATGATTGTTCTTTTAATAATAACAATAATAATCTTCAGTCTTCTTCTTACCATTATTATTGTTGTCGTTGTTGTTGTTGTTGAGTTAGGGAATGTACTGCTGTTATCATCAACGATTAATATTTGAAACCAATACTGTCAGTCACATCACTATCCGGACACACACACACACAAAAAAAAAAATGCACGAGCATCCACAATGAAAGATCAACAGGCACCTCTCCAAGCTACTCATAAAAAAGTAATCCCCGCCTCCATCCCGATTCCAGCTCTCCTGACAACGTCAGCATTCCATGCCAGAGCAAGCTGCTCTTTGTCAGCGTGGCGGCGGAAATTTCATTCACAGCCGTCTTTGTTCGGCCCGACATTTTGTTTCAGTTCGCTTTTTAGCACACCCGAGTTGACAGAGCCATTGAGATGGGTTGGGGCTTGTCTTTTTTTTTTTCTTTTTTTTTTTGTTCCTCTGGTGTTGGTGGTTTTCACTGAGTTGGCTGGTTTACACGACAGTGTAGTTTTCCTGCATCTTTTTTTTTTTTCTTTTTCTTTTCTTCTTTTTTTTTTTTGACGCTGAGGCATCTATCTTTTTAACTGACGATCTCCTCCCACATACCCATACACACCTGCAGACACGCAGGCAAGTACACATATCCAGTACACATATCCATACACACCTGCAGACACGCAGGCAAGTACACATATCCATACACACCTGCAGACACGCAGGCAAGTACACATATCCATGCACACCTGCAGACACGCAGGCAAGTACACATATCCATACACACCTGCAGACACGCAGGCAAGTACACATATCCATACACACCTGCAGACACGCAGGCAAGTACACATATGTATACACACCTGCAGACACGCAGACAAGTACACATATCCATACACACCTGCAGACACGCAGGCAAGTACACATATCCATACACACCTGCAGACACGCAGGCAAGTACACATATCCATACACACCTGCAGACACGCAGGCAAGTACACATATGTATACACACCTGCAGACACGCAGGCATGTACACATATCCATACACACCTGCAGACACGCAGGCAAGTACACATATGTATACACACCTGCAGACACGCAGACAAGTACACATATCCATACACACCTGCAGACACGCAGGCAAGTACACATATCCATACACACCTGCAGACATGCAGGCAAGTACACATATCCATACACACCTGCAGACACGCAGGCATGTACACATATCCATGCACACCTGTACACATATCCATACACACCTGCAGACACGCAGGCAAGTACACATATCCATACACACCTGCAGACACGCAGACAAGTACACATATCCATACACACCTGCAGACACGCAGGCAAGTACACATATCCATGCACACCTGCAGGCAAGTACACATATCCATGCACGCCTGCAGACACGCAGACAAGTACACATATGCATACACACACCCAACAGAAGGGAGACAAGAGGCACACAGGAAGAAACAGACAGTACAGTCCCCAAATACAACCCCCCCCCCCACACACACACACACACCCCCACCCCCACCCCACACACACACCCTCCAGTCCCCGAGAAAACCTCAACCATATTCCCCCCGACAGTCGCATTTTCCAAACTGCGCAACCTCTTTGTTTCATGGGTGTTTCTGAACAAGACACATTGTACGGTAGCTCAGACAAACGGGGCAGCAGTTCCCACTACTGCTGTTCTGATGGTCATAGGGCCACATGACTGACTGTGATACCTCTGCTGTTCTGATGGTCACAGTGCCACATGACTGACTGTGATACCTCTGCTGTTCTGATGGTCACAGTGCCACATGACTGACTGTGATACCTCTGCTGTTCTGATGGTCACAGTGCCACATGACTGACTGTGATACCTCTGCTGTTCTGATGGTCACAGTGCCACATGACTGACGGTCACACCTCTGCTGTTCTGATGGTCACAGTGCCACATGACTGACGGTCACACCTCTGCTGTTCTGATGGTCACAGTGCCACATGACTGACTGTGATACCTCTGCTGTTCTGATGGTCACAGTGCCACATGACTGACGGTCACACCTCTGCTGTTCTGATGGTCACAGTGCCACATGACTGACGGTCACACCTCTGCTGTTCTGATGGTCACAGTGCCAACGACTGACGGTCACACCTCTGCTGTTCTGATGGTCACAGTGCCACACGACTGACGGTCACACCTCTGCTGTTCTGATGGTCACAGTGCCACACGACTGACGGTCACACCTCTGCTGTTCTGATGGTCACAGTGCCACATGACTGACGGTCACACCTCTGCTGTTCTGATGGTCACAGTGCCAACGACTGACTGTGATACCTCTGCTGTTCTGATGGTCACAGTGCCACATGACTGACTGTGATACCTCTGCTGTTCTGATGGTCACAGTGCCACACGACTGACTGTGATACCTCTGCTGTTCTGATGGTCACAGTGCCACACGACTGACTATCACACCCCCCCCTGGCCGGAGAAAGCAGCAAACAAAACCACCAGCGCCCTATCTGCCCGCAACAAATCACGACGACCCCAAAACAGCACACGCGGCCATCCATTAAGGCCAGCAATGACATGCCCGCCGTGATTAAACACTCCTCTTCCAAGACACCAGCCTCTGTAGAGCTGGGGCAGTACAGGGCCCCCAGACAGATAAGAGAGCTACGAACCTCCGCCCTCCCCGCATACAACGGCAGCATTACCGAAGCTTCCCCCCCTGCTGTTTTCAATGCTAAAGATGAATGTCAGGGCAGATAGCTGAGGAGGGGGAAAGAAAGATTAGGTGGTTGGTAATCGCAGCGGTGGTTAGACGCTGCCTTGCATCATGCCCTGTTTGGCTCAGGCCTGGAGGAGGAGGCTGGGTTCAGCCTGAAGAGAGCGTCTGCTGCACAGAGTCCTCGGCTGGAGGTTGACCGGGGCCTGGGTGTTAGTGATAACGGCCCGGAAGTTGGTCTGGACAGGGACTGGTTTTTGTTGTCTTTTTTTGGCTGGTGGTAGTGGTGGTGGTTTTTGTTACGTGCCTATCATATACATGTGATTTAGCCTTGAACTTAAGGCGGTGGTGTGTGGGGAGGGGTGTGTCTCTGTGTGTCTGTGTGTGCTCTCTGTGTTTGTGTGTGCTCTGTGTGTCTGTGTTTGTTTTGTGTGTCTGTACGGACGTGTGTGAGCAGGGTGGGGTGGGGTTGTAGGCGGGGTGCACGCACGCGTGAGGGAAAGGGGGTGGAGGGGGAAAGCCAGTGGAAGGGGGGCGGGTAGGAGGGGAGGGGGGGGGGGGGAAGGTGAAGTGCCGGTTTCTAACGTCACATTACGAAGACGAAGCGTGGTGAACTCTAGATGGATAACGCTGGGGAAAGGCGATATTTATTTGTCAGGCATTTCCCTACGCCCCAGTTTTAGTTCGTGCCGCACATTCATCCAAGCCAGCTTCAGTTTCTTTTCTTCTTCTTCTTCTTCTTCTTTTCTTTTTCTTTCTTTTTTTTCCGGTGATGGGGGTGGTGGGGTGGTGGGGGCGGGGGGGGTGGGGAGGGAGCTGTTGGGGACAGGGGTGAACGTCTTGGCGTTGATTTTCCTGAATTGTTTTTCATTTCAATCTTAGCTTCCCTTTCTTTGCCGTTTTTTTTTCTTTTTTTTCTTTCTTCACTCATTTATCTCGTCCTTTGCCTGAGATCCACTGCAGACTTCACACCTTCCCCCCCCCCCCCCCCCTGTCCTTTATCCCATTCACTGGCACAATTCCAAGCTGAACAACCGTGGGGCATATGGTTTTGTTTTTGTTTTTTTGTTTGTTTTTTCTCTCAGGATTATTATTACAAGGAGTACATCTGAATCAACCAGAAGAAGAGTGCCTTGGCAGGGGTAGGGTCTGGGGGGGTGGGGGGGGGAGGGGGGGTTGGGGGGGGGGGTGGAGGGTACTGAAGGTGGGGAGAAGAGAGAGTGGAAGTGGCTTTCGTTCCGAGCTAACCCCCTTGTCCCCCCCCCCCCCCCCCCCCCCGCCCGCCCCCTCCAGAACCCCCCCCCCCCCCTTCAACCCACCCCATGAAATCATGCATACACAAAAGGCCACCGATTTTTTTGTTTCCATCTGGCTGTTAGTCTCTCCTGATATTATAATCTTTTTTTTTTTTGTAAATTATTTCTGGTAGTGGCATGTAATTATGGTGGTTTCTGTGTGGGGTGAGGGGTAGAGAGGGGCGGGTGGGGAGGGGGTGTAGATTTATAGCTGGAAGCAAAACTGGGCTCAGTTCAGTGTGAACACGTCAACGGTTTCGAAACGAAACGAAAACGAATTTTTATTTCACGAGGGTAGTGGAGTAAGCACAGCTGCTTTTTTACATCCAGCCCTCAAGGGCAAAGAAGAAGGAAAAGCGGAAAAAGAAGAAGAAAAAAAGCAATGGCAAAACACACACACACACACACACACACACACACACACACACACACACACACACACACACACACACAATTTCACATGAAAATAAAGCGCATGTACACAACCTAACTAAGTACGACGCAACGACATATATTATCATTGAAAAGATCAAATCATTATAAAATGAAATGATTATTAGAGAGGGGGAAAAAGAGAAGAAGAAGAAGAAGATGATGAGATGATGATGATGATGATGATGATGATAACAGGGAGAAGGAGAGACAGAGTGACAGACACCGAAAGTTGGAACATGGGATGTGAATTCATGGCAATTATCATATTGTATATATATATATATGAAATATGAATGATATTGAAACATAATCAGTACATTTTAGGATATAGAGGTGTCAAATTTGAAAGATTCATCAGGTATGTATGTAAGTTAGATTTGAATTTTTTTAAAATTAATTTTCTGGGATGATTCCATAACCAACCCCCTGAATATGCAAGGCTTGATTTACATACGATAATTGTTGTAAATGGAAGGTTTATCCTATGTGAATGGCGATAATCATTAAAAGTAAACATATTTGTCAGACAGGATGGAGCGTTGCTATGAAGGATTTTGTGCATGAAGAATCCTTTGTTGTATAACAGTTTAGCCTTGAGTGGAAGGATACCTGTTTGTTTATAATCAGTTTCTGTCAGTGTTGAAGATTTGTCAATGGTTAGTTTTACCGCTCTTTTATGGATACTAATCAATGGGTTTTTTGGGTTTTTTTTGTTTTTTTACATATACAGAATTTATATGTTTTGTGCATTAGAAAGTATAGGGTAAGCATATAATTAAGTTCTAAGTACTGACAAATCTATAACAGCAAAACAATATATGTTCAATGTCAAAGTTCCAAGGTAGCAATGAAAAGCTTAATCTTGTATCAAACAGTTATAAAGTGCCCATTTTTCCACAAACTTGTTATATTCCATAGTTATGTTAAAGGCATACTTGTCTATTTCATATGCCTGTTTGAGGTCTGTTTTGAACATTTGTAATGTTGGTTTTACTTTGTTGATTCTACATTTGTATATATAGAATTTAGCTATCAATAAGATATATATGAGAAACATTCATCAGTTTTCATTTTGTTATGTCCAAAACGCACCAGTGTGTCGTTCAGGTTAAGTCTATCACAATGTAAACACTTTTCTTTTAAATATCTCACAAACTCCTTCCAAATGGTTTTAGTAAGTTATTGCTTGCTGAATCCCAAAGAGTGGAAGCGTAATCAATACTGGATTGAATGTATGAATAAAAGATTTTTTTTTCTGGCATGCATGGTAAGGAAATTTTTGATTTTTTTTTCAACTGGTATAACTTCGAAGCAATGGTTTTGGTTAGACTTTCTATGTGTTTTGACCAAGATAGGTTATTGTCAATTGTTATTCCTAGAACCTTGTGATTTGCAACTTCTTCAACTTTTACGTCAGAAATGTAAAGGATAGGTGAATTTTTAGAGTTTCAGAGTTTGTTTATTCCCATTAACTCTTTTGAGTCATAGAGAAACAAGGAAACATGACAATAACAGGATGACGGCCACAGAGGAAGAGCGAGGATAATTTAAAAGGAAGAAACAAAAGGGGGGATAATACAAATGTGGGGGAAAATAAAATGAAATAAAAGGCCAGATGTAATCATCAGTCTGGTACAATGCAATAGGAATGGACAAATCCACAGATCACAACTTAGACTTACAATACGGCTCTGTATCTGACTAGTTGAGCCTGAACTGGGAACTGGGGGGTTAGTTGGAGCATAGCATTAATAATGACATGGTGTAACAAAACAAAATACACAATAATTTGCATGTTATTTTAGTTAGTTTTTGAGAGGACTGAAACACGTTTGCTTGGTGTTTTCCTTCTTTCTTCTTCTTCTTCTTCTTTTCTCTCTCTCTCTCTCTCTCTCTCTCTCTCTCTCTCTCTCTCTTTTGTCTTTTTTCCCCCCACATGTCCCATACTGGGTTTTTAAAGTAAAAGAAGACTGAGTTGACTCTGATCCCCCCCCCACCCCCTACCCCACCCCCTCCAGCAAAATCGACAAGTGGTGGAGGAGGTGGAGAGAGGAAGATGGGGGGGAGAGAGACAGGGGGGTGTGGGTGGTGGTGGAGAATAATTCAAGTGTGTCACACACACACATACACCCCCACCAGCCATCCCCCCCCCCCCCCCCCCCCACCCCTACCCATGCTGTTTTCAATGCAGGAGATGAATGCCAGCCAGGGAGATAGGGCAGATTGCCCTGGGGATCATCGTCACAGTACATCTTGCGTCATGACCCCTTCTCCACCCCCCCCCCCAACCCCCCCCCCACCCCTCCCCTCCATCCGCCACTCCCCTCACCACCACCACCACCACCACCCACAACCCCCGTATTATATCCTGAGCTGAGTCGAGGGGCGGCAGTGAAAACGTCTTCTACACGGGAGGGGTGGGGGCGGAAGGGGGCGGATGGGAGTGGCTGCGGTTTATGGGTATGGCATAGATAATGCATTACTGCCTTCTTGCCTGACTCGCTCTGGTTCACGCTCCTCTTCTTTCTTTCTCCCCAGCAACACCTTTACTTTGTTTGGTCTCTGGCCTTTTTGTCTGGGTCCGAAGAGCGGTGTGTGTGTCTAGTCACCGGGTTTTAGAAGACACAAGTCAGTCAATAAACTCAAACGGGTTACTGAGAGACAGAAGGAACGGGGAGGGGGGGGGGAGAGAGAGAGAGAGAGGGCGAGAAAGGGGGAGACAGAGAGAGTGAGTGTGTGAGAGAGAGAGAGGGAGAGAGAGACAGACAGGCAGGCAGACAGACAGACAGACAGACAGAGACACACAGAGAAAGGGAGACAGAAACAGGGACACACACACATGTAGAGACCGACACAAGATAAAAAGACACAGAGAGACAGAGACAGAGGTACATAGACCTCGGGAACATAGACCTGGGGGAATATGGACCTGGGGATACATAGACCTGGGGGAATATGGACCTGGGGAAACATAGACCTGGGGGAATATGGACTTGGGGAAACAGACCTGGGGGAACATAGACCTGGGGGGAATATGGACCTGGGGAAATATAGACCTGGGGGAACATGGACTCAGAAATTTGGGGGAACATACATCTGGGGTAACTCGGACCTGACTGAAAGAAAATTTGGGGGAACACAGAGCCGGGGGAATAGAGAGCTGGGGGAACACAGAGCCGGGGGAACAGAGAGCTGGGGGAACACAGAGCCGGGGGAACAGAGAGCTGGGGGAACACAGAGCCGGGGGAACAGAGAGCTGGGGGAACACAGAGCCGGGGGAACAGAGAGCTGGGGACATAGACCTGGGGGAACATAGAGCTGGGGGTACATAGAACTGGGGGACACAGACCTGGGGACATAGACCCGGGGAACATAAAGCTGGGAACATAGAGCTGGAAGGGCATAGAGCTGGGTACATAGAACTGGGGGAACATAGAGCTGGGGAGATAGAGCTGGAAGGACATAGACCTGGGGGACATAGAGCTGAGTATATAGAACTGGGAGAACATAGAGCTGGGGACATAGAACTGGGGGAACATAGAGCTGGAAGAACATAGAGCTGGGGACATACAGCTGGGGGAACATAGAGCTGGGGTTACATAGAGCTGGAAGGACATAGAGCTGAAAGGACATAGAGCTGGGGACATAGAGCTGGGGAACATAGAGCTGGGGGAACATAGAGCTGGGGGAACATAGAGCTGGAAGGACATAGAGCTGAAAGGACATAGAGCTGGGGACATAGAGCTGGGGGACATAGAGCTGGGGGAACATAGAGCTGGAAGGACATAGAGCTGAAAACATAGAGCTGGGGGACATAGAGCTGGGGGAACATAGAGCTGGGGGTACATAGAGCTGGGAGAACATAGAGCTGGAAGGACATAGAGCTGGGGACATACAGCTGGAGGGACATAGAGCTGGGGGACATAGAGCTGGAAGGACATAGAGCTGGAAGGACATAGACCTGGGGACATAGAGCTGGAGGGACATAGAGCTGGAGGGACACAGAGCTGGGGACATAGAGCTGGAAGGACATAGAGCTGGGGACATAGAGCTGGAAGGACATAGAGCTGGGGACATAGAGCTGGAGGGAGATAGAGCTGGAGGGACATAGAGCTGGGGACATAGAGCTGGAGGGACATAGAGCTGCAGGGACATAGACCTGGGGACATAGAGCTGGGGACATAGAGCTGGAGGGACATAGAGCTGGGGGAACATAGAGCTGGGAGGACATAGAGCTGGGAGGACATAGAGCTGGAAGGACATAGAGGTGGGAGGACAGAGCTGGAAGGACATAGAGTTGGAAGGACATAGAGTTGGGAGGATATAGAGCTGGAAGGACATAGAGCTGGGAGGACATAGAGTTGGGAGGACATAGAGCTGGATGGACATAGAGCTGGGAGGACATAGAGCTGGGAGGACATAGAGCTGGAGGGACATAGAGCTGGGGGTACATAGAGTTGGAAGGATATAGACCAGGGGGTAAATAGAGCTGGAAGGACATAGAGCTGGAAGAACATAGAGCTGGAAGGACATAGACCTTGGGGAACATGGAGCTGGGGACATAGAGCTGGGGAACATAGAGCTGGAAGAACATAGAGCTGGGGTACATAGAGCTGGGTACATAGAGCTGAGGAACATAGACCTGGAAGAACATACAGATGGGGTACATAGAGCTGGGTACATAGAGCTGGGGGAACACAGACCTGGAAGAACTTACAGATGGGGGTACATAGAGCTGGGTACATAGAGCTGGGGACATAGAGCTGGGGACATAGAGCTGGAAGGACATAGAGCTGGGAGAACATAGAGCTGGGGTTACATAGAGCTGGGGTTACATAGAGCTGGGGACATAGAGCTGGAAGAACATAGATCTGGGGGAACATGGAGCTGGGGTTACATAGAGCTGGAAGAACATAGAGCTGGGAGACATAGAGCTGGGGGAACATAGAGCTGAGGACATAGAGCTGGGGGAACATAGAGCTGAGGACATAGAGCTGTAAGGACATAGAACTAGGGGAACATAGAGCTGGCGAACAGGAAGTGGAACTAGTGAGCAGCTGTGATATCACTGGGAGAGTAGAGGGGGAGAGGGGAGAAAGGAGAGGGGGGGAGAAAGAGAGAGAGGACAGACAAATTAACAGATAGAGAGAGAGAGCGAAAGAGACAGAGAGAGAGAGAGAGACAGAAAGACAGACAGAGACGGACAGAGAGAGAGAGAGACAAAGAGACAGAGACAGAGAGAGAGAGAGAGAGAGAGAGAGAGAGAGAGAGAGAGAGTAAGAGAATGAGACAGACAGACAGACAGAGAGACATACACACAGACAGACATTCATACATAAATACCCACAAACACACACAAATCGAGTTTGGGGTGAGTCGATACTGACATAGAAAGATAAACACACACACACACGCACACACACACACACAGTCGCAGACACAGAGAGGGGGGGGGGGGGTTGTAGGGGAGAGGGGGAAGGGAGGGGGGAGAGGTGAAAGCCTGAAAAAAAAGAAGAAAAGGGAACGCTACAAAAAGAACAAAAAGAAAAGAAGAAAAGAATAGGTGAGTGTATCCATCATATAGCCCCCTGGCTTTCTGTACTCACTGGGATTTGTTTGGATTTCAGCAGCACCTCTGTAGCCCCGCGTGCTTTTCATCTTCCTCCTCTGCTGATATCACTGTGAGAAGGGAGAGAGAGACGGAGGGAGGGAGGGCGAGACAGGAAGGGGAGAGAGCGGGGGTATGAGAGAGATACAGAGTGGCAAAGAGATAGTAGGGAGAAACTGCGGTGAGACAAAGATACAAAGGAAGAGAGAGAGAGAGAGAGAGAGAGAGAGAGAGAGGGAGAGAGAGACAAAGAGAGAGAGGGGGAGAGAGAGATGAGAGAGATGAGAGAGAGAGAGGAGACAGAGAGAGAAGGAGACACAGAGAGAGGGGGAGAGAGAGAGGGGGGGGAGAGAGAGATGAGAGAGATGAGAGAGAGAGAGAGAGAGAGAGAGAGAGAGGAGACAGAGAGAGAAGGAGACAGAGAGAGAGGGGGGAGAGAGAGAGATGAGAGAGAGAGAGAGAGAGAGGAGAGAGACAGACAGACAGACAGCGGTGATACGTGACTTGACTTGACTTATTCCTCTTGATTCCTTGGGGAACATAGGGCCGCAACAACACTCCTCCAACGCACCCGGCTCTGGCTGGTCTTCTTCAGTTCAGCCCACGTCATTCCGGCCGCCCTTGTCTCTGCCTCAATGCTTCTCCGCCAGGTCTGCTTCGGACGGCCAACTTTCCTTTTCCCCTGTGGGTTCCAATCAAGAGCCTGTCTTGTGATGTTTGTTGCAGGCTTGCGTAGTGTATGGCCTATCCATCCCCATTTCCGTTTCTTGATTTCCGTCTCCAGTGGGGCCTGTTTTGTCATGTTCCAAAGTTCTTCATTGGAGACAACCTCTGGCCATCTGATGTTCAGGATGTTTCTTAGACATCTGTTGGTGAATGTCTGAAGCTTGTGGGTGCTGGTCTTTGTCACTCTCCACGTCTCTGAGCCATAGAGTAGAACCGACTTCACGTTGGTGTTAAAAATCCGGATCTTGTTGCGGATTGAGAGGGCTGTCGATCTCCAGATTGGTCGAAGGGTGTTGAAGGCGTGTCTTGCTTTGTTGATACGGCTCTTGATGTCTTCGTCCGTCCCCCCGTCTTTGCTGACAACACTGCCTAAGTAGACAAACTTGTCAACCTCCTTGATGTTCTCTTGGTGTAGTTGCACTGGATCTTGCTTCTTGTTGTTGACCCTCATGACCTCTGTTTTCCCAATGTTGATTTGGAGTCCAGTCTTCTCAGCTTCTTCTGCCACACGACATAGTTTCTCCTGTGCATCTTGCTGCCTGTGGGAGAGAAGACTTATGTCATCTGCGAAGTCTAGGTCCTCCAGCTGTTTAGTGAAAGTCCACTGGATGCCTGTCCTCCGATCTGCTGTAGACTGCCTCATGACCCAGTCAACCACCATCAGGAAAATGGTCGGTGAGAGCAAACAACCCTGACGGACGCCGGTTTGCACACTGAAAGGTTCCGTCAGTTTCCCGTCGTGGATCACTTGACAGGTGGCGTCTTCGTACATTTGCTGGATGATGCTTACAAACTTTGGTGGAAATCCATAGTGGTACATCAGTCTCCAGATGACATCTCGGTCGACACTGTCAAAAGCTTTTTGAAAGTCGACAAAGACTGTGTACAGGGGGGTCTGCCACTCCAGGGACTGCTCGATGATGATGCGCATGGTTGCGATGTGATCCGTGCACGAGCGATCTTGTCGGAAGCCTGCTTGTTCGTCCCGAAGTGTCTTGTCCAAAGCGTTCTTCAGTCTCTCAAGAATGATTCTGCTCAGTACCTTGCCCGGAATAGACAACAGCATGATTCCCCGCCAGCTGTTGCAGGATGAAAGGTCCCCTTTCTTTGGCAGCTTTACAAGATGTCCTCTTTTCCAGTCTTTTGGCACTCGCTCCTGTTCCCAGATCTTGCAAAGGAGAGGGTGCAGCATCTCAGTTGAAGTCTGGATGTCGGCCTTCAGAGCTTCAGGTGGAATTCCATCTGGGCCGGCTGCCTTTCCTGACTTGAGGGACTTGATGGCCTTGACGATCTCGGTCTTGCTGGGAGGGTTGGTGTTGATGTCGAGGAGCTTGGTAGGTGGCGGGATGTCTGGTGGGGCGGGTGGTGCTGGTCGGTTGAGCGTTTCTTTGAAATGCTCCGCCCATCTTGTTCTCTGCTGTTCTTCGCCAAGGATGGTGTTTCCGTCTTTGTCCTTGACGGGCCGGCTTGGGTTGCTGTTTTTCCCAGAGAGTGTCCTGGTGATCTCATACAGGCGCTTCATGTTCCGCTGACCTGCTGCACTCTCAGCTTCTGCTGTCAGTTCCTCGATGTAGGTTCTTTTATCTTTTCTCGCACTTCGCTTTACTTGTCGGTTCGTCTCCCAGTACTGTGCTTGTAGCTCATGTCTCTCGGCTTGATCTTGTGTGCAGTTGATCTGGTCTTTCAAATGCTTCCTCTCAGTGATGAGTGTCCAGGTGTCTGTTGATAGCCACTCTTTGTGCTTCCTCGTTTTCTTGCCCAGGACTGTTTTGCAAGTTGTTGTCCAGGTCTCTCGAAGGCTGTGCCAGTGTTCTTCTATTGAGTCCTCTGGGAGTTGGGAAAGCACACTGAACTTGTTCCTCAATTCAATCTTGAACTCTTCTGCTTTGAGTTTCTCCTTCAAGCTGTGCACGTTGTACTTGTGCGATGGTCTTGCGGCCTGGTCGTTGTAGGCCTTCAGCTTGGTTTTGAGTGCTGCCACAACCAGGTGGTGATCCGATGCTGCGTCTGCGCCGCGCTTTACCCTGACGTCGTGCAGGCTTCGTCTCCACTTACGACCGATGGTGATGTGGTCGATCTGGTTCTCGGTCTTGCCGTCAGGGGAAACCCACGTGGTCTTATGGATGGTCTTGTGGGGAAACAAGGTGCCTCCAATGACCAGGTCATTGAAGGTGCAGAACTCCATGAAAAGTTCTCCATTCTCATTCTGTACTCCAGTGCCGTGTGTGCCCATGATGAGCTCTCTGTTTGTGTTGTCGGCGCCTACCTTGGCATTCAGGTCTCCCATGAGGATCTTCATATCTCTTTTGGGTGTCTTGTCTATGACTGCTTGGACTTGTTGGTAAAAATCATCCTTCTCTTTGATGACTGCCACGTTGGTAGGGGCGTAGCACTGAATGATGGTAACTTTCCTGCCCTTTGAATTGAAGCGTGCCGTGAGGATCCTTGGTGACATAGGCTCCCAGGACAGCAGTGCTCGTGTTGCTTCGGGTGTCATCAGCAACGCTACTCCGTGGGTGTGGGGTTGGCCTTCTTCCTGTCCAGAGTGGATGATGGTGTCTCCACTCACTAGTTGCGTTCTTCCTGATCCTGTCCATCTTGTCTCACATAGGCCTAGAATCTTCAAGTTGTACCTTTGCATCTCACGACAGACTTGAGCTGTTTTGCCTGTCTCGTATAGGGTTCTGATGTTCCAGGTCCCTATCCTGGTTTTGGCCTTGGTCGTCAGAAGAGTTGTCGGCGCACTGGCTTCCCAAGGGCTTTCACCAGCTCGCGTCATGGGCTCTACCAGAGAGTACCCCTCCTGGACCAAGCAGTTCTCAGAGTTTGTTGTTGCAGTTTCTGTAACAGTCTTCTTTTTACAGAACCGGGTTGTTAGCCTAATTCAAACCCCCAACCTGGAGGACCAGTGGGTACTATTCGTCTGGTCTCTACCCTTTGACCTGTCTGACTTGGGTGGCCCTACCAGGAGACGAATCTCCCGCCAGCATAGCTCTCAGGGTTATTGAGACACGCAAGCCCCCCAACCACGGCAAGGTTGCACCCACTGGGAGGGCGGTGATACGTAGTGTAGTCAAAAGAGCTGATCCAATATTTTTGCCATTCAAAAGACCAAAGAAAGATAGAAAAAGACGGACAGACTTGCGGACAGCCAGACAGACAGACAGACAGACATCAAGAAAGCGAAGAACGAAAGAAAGTTAGAAGGAAATGAATAAAAAAAAAGAAAGGAAAAAAGAAAAGAAAGAGTATCAAAGTCTGCCAAGAAATGGTGTAGGTTATAAAACCAGAGTGAGGAAAGTGTAACGCCCGGCTTTAACGTGAGACAGGTAATCATCCGTTGCCAGAACAGGAGACTATAACTGAACAACTGGAACAACAGGGCGAGAAAAACAACAACATAAAAACAACAACAACAACAAAAAACAAGAAAGGCAAGGCCTTCAAGACTCACTTGTGATAAATTAAGTCCCCTAGCATTGATTACAGAGTAATTTCCCTTTTTTACTATCTGCACCAAAACGTTTGCAAAATAAATAAAAATTCCATGCTTAGTGAAAGAAGTTCCTGTTTGAACAAAAAATGATAATAATGACTCCTCTAGTTGTTGTGTCAGAATAATAGGTCAAAGTGCCAAGTTTAGAGAATACAAAAAATATAAATATAACAGAAAATGCAGTTTGCATATAATTAGGCTTCTTTTTTTTAATTTTTTTGTGCCCATCCCAGAGGTGAAATATTGTTTTAAATAAGATGACTGGAAAGAACTGAATTTTTCCTATTTTTATGCCAAATTTGGTGTCAACTGACAAAGTAGTTGCAGAGAAAATGTCAATGTTAAAGTTTACCACGGACACACAGACACACACACACAGACAACCGAACACCGGGTTAAAACATAGACTCACTTTGTTCACACAAGTGAGTCAAAAACAAAACAACCGAAATACAGAGGTGAAAATAATAAAGCATGACTCCTGCAGACTTAAAACGCATCATTTAGAACGGCAAAATGTCCCATAGTCATGGAAAATAAACGATTCGACACATTTAAGTACACTACTTGTATTTGTGTGTTATCTGCGCATATGAGTCTGAGTCATATTTCTGTCTTTCTACTTTCTATTTTTCAATAATAATAATAATGTATATTTTATATAGCACCCCTTCTCTCTAAGAGCTCAGGGCGCTTTACATGAAAGAAAAATATTACAATAGCAATAATAATAATAATCTGATAATTTTACGTTTATTCAGTATGTTAGCCTACACTTTGCCTTAACAAGATTTTTTTTTTCCTGAACGCAGCTGTTCAGTGTTTCTATGCTATCCCTTCGTTTCTTTTTTTGTTTTTTTAATTTTTGTTGTTGGTGGTGGGTGTTTTGGTTGTTTTTTTTTTAACTGTCTTGTTGAGCCTGTCGACAGACTTCTTCTTCTTCTTCTTCTGCGTTCGTGGGCTGCAACTGCCACGTTCACTCGTATGGACACGAGTGGGATTTTACGTGTATGACCGTTTTTACCCGGCCATGTAGGCAGCCATATTCCGCTTTCGGGGGTGTGCATGCTGGGTATGTTCTTGTTTCCATAACCCACCGAACGCTGACATGGATTACAGGATCTTTAACGTGCGTATTTGATCTTCTGCTTGCATATACACACGAAGGGGGTTCAGGCACTAGCAGGTCTGCACCTGGGAGATCGTAAAAATCTCCACCCTTAACCCACCAGGCGCCGTCACCATGATTCGAACCCGGGACCCTCAGATTGAAAGTCCAACGCTTTAACCACTCGGCTATTGCGCCCGTCTGTCGACAGACGACACCAGCAACGTGGCTGAGGACCGTGGGACTATGGGTCACACTGACTGCCTCGTCATACGTCCAACGACGTGGGAGCATCTAAGTAAACTTCTGTTATCTTCTAGACTGCTGTCTGAATTCCTCTAGTTCTGAGACCCCGAGGCAGACATGGGACAGACGAGACACACCTGGAGTCAGCTGGAGAGGAAAGGAGGGGTGTGTGTGTTGGGGAAGGGGTGTGTGTGTGTGGGGGGGGGGGGTGGCAGGCACAGCTCATTAAGTCTCTCTCTCTCTCTCTTCTACACCCCCCTCCGCCCTCTCTAATTACACCTCAATCAAACAGCATGCTTCAGTGATTTCCCGCCCTTTGCTTCTTGACAGTGTCAGAGATAAGTCGTCATCCCTTCTCACTCCACCGATATTCTGTGTACCTTGTAAAAAAAAATTCCACAGACACTTGCTCAAACAGATTCAGGACGGACATACATAATCATGAGGCACACAGCACGCACAAACCGGCAAGGATTAAGGTCAAAACACACAACAAAAATACGCCGCAATCTTATGAGGAAACTGACAAAATCAATATCTTCTTCTTCGTTTCTCAAGTACGCAATCTTACAAAGGAATCCGTCAATTATTAAAAAAACACACAAAAAAACAAAAACAAAACAAAACAAACAAAAACAAACAAACAAACAAAAAAACAAACAAACAGAACACAATCCTTTCAAGACAAACACACACACAAACAACAACAGGCCGACAATGAAGTCACAAAACCCACACTCCTGTGCTTCAGAAAGTTTCTAAACACGCCGCCCCCCCCCCCCCCCCCCCCCCGCCCCCCCAAAGCCCTGAACGGCGAACAGCATCGAATGTCAACGCAACCGACGATGGAGCTATCCACCTGGCTAACCAAAACCTCTCTCTCTCTGTCCGCCAAGCTTTGTGGGCCTCTCACAGACACTCAGGAGTACCCCACAGGCAATCATGTAACCACTCATAACTCGTCAGCACGCTCACAAGAGCAAGCTCTTCTCCACCGATCTCTCTCTGCTCAGTGCCAGAAATCCCATCAGGGCCTTTTTACGCAACCTGCCCGACTCAGCGTGGCCGCCATGTTGTAAAGCCAAATTGGCTCCCTGCAGTGATCTCCCTTTAACATGGCGGCGGTGCTAAGGCTTTGGAGTGGTTCCCCTCCACGCTTTCCCCCAGACACAAAACTTGAAGAGTTTACATAGATTAAGCTAATGATTCCCAATATCATACCCTTCTCTTCAACTCACGGGTTTGTTGTTGCTGCTTTTTCTCGGCGCATGTTGGTAAGGCGGGCGAGCACGAGTTGGGACCACATCCTACATTTCTAGCCGGGGGTCAGAATTGAAGGGTGTCATAAAGAAGATCAACATGAGACAACTCACAGCGAGGGTTGTGGTTGTGCTGCAAATTAGATCCAGATTACTTCATCAAGCGAGACAGAGAGAGAGGGGGGGTGTGGGGAGGAGGGGGGAGAGAGGAGAGAGAGAGAGAGGGTGGGGGGGGAGAGAGGAGAGAGGAGAGAGAGAGAGAGAGAGGATGAAGAAGGGGGGGCAAGGAGGCACTGCATGTTACCAGTCAGTGTTGTTTTAAGCAGCCAGCCGAAGAAATGTGGACACTGTCCAACACAGCTCAGAGTTAGCGACCCATCTGCCCAAACCACACACACACACACACACACACACACACACACACACTGTGTATATCTGTCTGGAAAGAAGAGAGACAGACAGACAGACAGACAGACAGACAGACACACACACACACACACACACACACACATACAGAGACACACACTGACAGAAACACACACGGAGAGACAGAGACACACACAGAGAGACAGAGACATAGACACACACACAGACAAAGATACACAGACAGACAGACAAACACACACACACACACACACACACACACACACAGAGACAGAGACAGGGAGACACACACACACACACACACACACACACACACACACACACAGGGACAGAGAGACAGAGACAGAGACACACACACACAGACACACACACACACAGACAGAGACGGAGACAGAGAGACAGGGACAGAGACAGGCACAGAGACAGACAGACAGGCATAGAGACAGGGACAGAGAGAGACAGAGAGACAGGGACAGAGATACTAGGCACAGAGACAGGGACAGAGAGAGACAAGAGAGACAGCTTCAGTTCTAGTTTATTACAGAGATGTCACTGCGTTCGGGCAAATCCACGTACGCTTCACCACATTCGCTTGGCAGATGCCTGACCAGTAGCATGACCCAACGCGGATGGTCAGGCCCTGATGTTTTTCCGTTTGTTATAGTTTCTCGAGGAGGCGTCACTGCGTTCGAGCAAATCCATATACACTACTGGGCCACGTTCGCCGCATGGAAGATGGTCGCATCCCAAAAGACATCCTCTATGGAGAGAAGCATCGGCCGCACACAGCTGAGATACAAAGACGTTTGCAAACGTGACATGAAGGCGCTTGAGATCCTGGGAGGACCTTGCAGATGACCGCAACAGCTGGAGAAGCACTCTCAAGAATCAGCTACGGATTGGTGAGGACAAACTGTCAGCTGCTGCAGCAGAAAAGCGAGCTCGCAGAAAAGGGACGGCAGTCAACGGACCAGCATCAGCTTACACATGTGACCGCTGCGACAGAGACTGTTTCTCTCGCATCGGTCTCTGCAGTCACAGGCGACGCTGCTTGGTCCAAGCAGACAGCCCAATTATTAGACATTAGGTCGGATATACTCTATCCATGGTCAGCCATGGCTGTAGGAGGCCTTCTACTGGTGTGTGTCCATCGAGATCGATGATGACCATCGTTGTCATCCAGCTGGGGGATGGGGGGAGGGTGGTGGTGGGGTGGGGGGGAGGATCCTCATGAATCTATCTGTGAATGCGCAGATGGCTGAATAGTCCAATCTGCGCACGAAATGTTCGCTGACAGTTGGGGCAGACAAAGACAGGCATACCATTGTCAGGGAGCTTGTTTGCCCGTGACTTTCTGGCCTGCCTCTTCTGAACAGCTGCAGCAGTCCTGTTGGCCTCGCACAACTTGGCGCCTTTGTGCACAGCAGCACGCCATTTGTCACGGTCCACTGCAGATTCCTCCCAGGAGTCAGGGTTGATATCAAACGCTTTCAGAGAGACTTTCAGAGTATCTCTGAAGCGCTTCTTCTGACCTCCGTGTGATCTCTTCCCTTGTTGCAGCTCGCCATAGAAAAGCCTTTTGGGCAGCCGATGGTCTGGCATGCGCGCCACGTGTCCAGCCCAGCGAAGCTGGGACTGCATCAGGATGGTGAAGATGCTGGGAAGGGTGGCTTTTGCGAGCACCTCTGTGTCTGGGGTCTTATCTTGTCACCACAACAGCTAGGCAGATGTCTGACCAGCAGCATAATCCATCGCGCTTTGTCAGGCCTTGAGTGCATGCATTTTATATATTTGTGTACCTATCCGAGTGGATTTCTTCTACAGAATTTTGCCCGCAGAGGACAACACATTGGTTCTTTTTCAATGCACCAAGTGCGTGCTGCACATGGGACCTCGGTTTATTGTCTCATCTGAAGGATTTTTGGTTTATTGTCTCATCTGAAGGATTTTTGGTTTATTGCCTCATCTGAACGATTTTTGGTTTATTGTCTCATCTGAAGAATTTTTGGTTTATAGTCTCATCTCAACGATTTTTGGTTTATTGTCTCATTTGAACGATTTTTGATTTATTGTCTCATCTGAAGGATTTTTGGTTTATTGTCTCATCTGAAGGATTTTTGGTTTATTGTCACATTGAACGATTTTTGGTTTATTGTCTCATCTGAACGATTTTTGGTTTATTGTCTCATGTGAAGGATTTTTGGTTTATTTTCTCATCTGAAGGATTTTTGGTTTATTGTCTCATCTGAACGATTTTTGGTTTATTGCCTCATCTGAACGATTTTTGGTTTATTGCCTCATCTGAACGGTTTTTGGTTTATTGCCTCATCTGAACGGTTTTTGGTTTATTGCCTCATCTGAACGGTTTTTGGTTTATTGCCTCATCTGAACGGTTTTTGGTTTATTGTCTCATCTGAACGATTTTTGGACAAAGGGCGAGAGCGGGATTCGAACCCAGACCCTCACGGAGTCTGTATTGGCAGACGAGCGTCTTAACCATTCTGCCACCTTCCCCCTTCACACACACACACACACACACACACAGACAGAGAGAGAGAGAGAGAGAGAGGGGGGGGGAGTGGGAATGGGGGAGGACTTCCCCCAAGACACAACATTTTTGACGTTGCTACCTTCTCGCTTTACCACGCATGCCTTCTCATTATCCTCTATGGCACTTGACATCTGACCCCGACCTGTGCGCATGCGTGGCGTTGTGAAAACATTCCGGGGGGGAGATACTATCGGTGGGGTCCGGGGCCGGGAATGTACTACACACATATAGCATGTCCCGTGGCAGTGACGTTCCAGGGACAGGTTGACGGCTTGGAACTGATGACTGCTTCCTACCCATTGTGGACGTGACAGCGCGGCGCGCGGCTTTCGGTGTGTGTGTGTGTGTGTGTGTGTGTGTGTGTGTGTGTGTGTGTGTGTGTGTGCGTGTGTGTGTGTGTGTGTGTGTGTGTGTGTGTGTGCGTGTGTGTGCGTGTGTGTGTGTTTTGATTTTGTTGTTTTTGCATCTTGTGGTAGTGAAACTTTCCTTTTTTTTTCAAAAATTAAAGTGGTAAGTCTGCATTCAACAAGGGCAATGATCCATCCCATGTCTCGACACCCCCCCCCCTCCCACCCCCCCTGCCAACACACACACCAGGAAAGCAAAAAGCCAGAACAGGGTGTCCTCCCGTCCACAGGAAGCAGTCAGTGGCGGCCTTCAACCTGTTCCGTCACCGGAAGTACAGCGTGTGACGTGCAGCATTCCCTGCCCCTCCCCTGATAGTATCTTCCCCCCCACCCCACCCCAGAAAGCTTTTACTCCGCACACGCATGCGCACAGTTCGGGGTCAAACGTCAAGTGCCACGGGGGATGACGAGCACGCATGCGTGTTGAAGCGAGACGGAGGCAACGTCCAAAGCGCTAAAATGAAGAATGACTGCCGAGTCTATAACACCACCAAATGGAGAAAGTTTATAAAAAAAAAAAACAAACAAACAAAAATGTGGGTTGTGAAGGTGTCCAACGAAATGTTAGTTTCCAACTAACACAGTCCCCTGAAGACAGAACTATGGTCTGAAACGTTGGATATCCACCTTTTATCAAAAGTGAGTCTTATTTTACAATCCACAGTTTTTATGAACTTTCTCCATTTTGGTACAAAACGCTGTTTGAAGGAGGGGTGGAGGGGATGGAGATGTGTCCCTGTTTTATATATATAAAAAAAGGTGGGATAAAACGAAAAATGATGAATATATATTTTTTTAAATGATAAAATAAAACGAGGGAGTGGGGGACGGGGTTGTCTCTGTCTCTCTCTGTCTGTCTCTCTCTCTCTGTCTGTCTCTCTCTGTCTGTGGCACACCCACACACACACACACGTTTTGCAAACTCTCTGTACCTACATGCAAACCCTAACTCTCTCTTTGTCCTAACACATGATTCCCTTAACATCAAGCTATGAAAAGAAAAACTACGTTCATACGGCCACGTGAAAAGATACCCGAGTGGCCTTGCTAAAATGAATTTCCATAGAACTGTTGTGAGAGGGAGACGCAGCAGAAAGGAGAATGGACGGTAAAACCATTGGCAGAGTCCGGGGCTTTGACACACTACCGCCAGACCTGGAGGAATCTGGTGAACAATTCTTCTTCTGTGGCGCCCTCAGGACTCTTCACAGAGATAAGGAGGAAGCCAAGGAGGAGGAGGAGGAGGAGGAGGAGAACAGCAACAAGATGATGATGATGATGGTTTCCTCCCTCTCATCCCCTTCCCCTTACCCACTCAATCACAAATGTCACAACTATATACTCCCGCCACCAGTACTAAAACCACGGCGCAGACTACAAACTTCGCTCCCAGTCAAACCCGAAGGCACACAAACGCAGCCTGGGGCTGAGCAGTTCTGCGGGGCTTCTGTCCCCGCAAAGCGACCACACACAAGTCAGGAACAACAGTGATGCGCAGGAACAAAACCAGAAACATGGACCGTTTGCAGCACTTCCGGCGTCATGCCCAGCACTTCCGGCGTTATGCCGGCGTCATGCCCAGCACTTCCGGCGTTATGCCCAATGCCCCCTTCCCTTCCCTCCCTTAATGTTATGAGTACTGGGTAGGAATAAACAGTACTTGCAGCAGCAGTTTTTATAGCAGAAGCAGAGGGCAGAGAGTGTAGTTATGGCTGAAGAAGTGTAAAATGACACAGGGAATTTTCCGAAGGAGTCGTGCCATTTTTAAGGCATTTGCCCCACCACCCCTCTCTCACCCTAGCACCTTCCCTCTCACCTCTCTCTATTTCTCAAGTACACAACTTACACACACGCGCGCGCGCACACACACACACACATACGCTCGCGCGCACGTATATTTTCGAATGATTTATTACCACTTAAATTTCCTAGCCGTCTTGCTTAATAACCTGGATACCACCGAGGTCATCATGGATGATATATTCGCGCTAACCCTGAAACGCATTTG